>NC_135984.1:12230864-12365065 GCF_053455715.1 Rhinoraja longicauda
ATGCTTTACTCTTAATTGTGAACTGTATGTTTGTGTTGTCATTTGTGAGCGGAGCACCAAGGCACATTCCTTGTCTCTGCACATACTTGGCCAATAAACTTATTCATTCATTCATTCATTCATTCATTCATTCATTCATTCATTTATCTGTTGTAGCCTTGAGTTTGTCATCTACACATAAGGAGCTGCAGATGGTGGTTTACAAATAAGACACAAAGTGCTGGAGTAACTCAGAGGCTCAGGCAGCATCTCTGGAGAACATGGAGAGGTCTGGGGACTGAAGAAGAAGAGTCTCAACCTGAGACGTCCCCTGTCCATATTGTCCCGAGATGCTGCCTGGCCCGCTGAGCCACTCCAGCACTCTGTGTCTTCTATTCGGGATTGAAGCCAGGTTACACACGGTGGGTAATTGATATTTGGAATTGGTTTCTGCAAAAGGGTAGTTAATTAATTTCCTCTCTTGGTTTTCTCTCTTTCTCCACACAGCCGTTGATGGTCCACTATGTCCCGCTTCCCCTTGGGTTGGAAGTGAAATTATTTGATTAATTAATTGCTATTAATTAATTTACAATTAACAATTGATTAATTGCTATGGATTGTTCATTTTAAATCTGTGATTTATAGATTTCTGGTCACTGGTGTTTTAAGGGATATGGAGTTATGAGGAGCGATGACTTCAATCTCGTCGGGCTAAGTGACCCAGCCATCTTCCCGTGGCCTGGTATTGAGGTGAATCTGAGCCTCGTTACACTCATTAGTCAAAAAAAAAACCTTGGTGATCAAAGCAGACTCACAGTTTAAAGCTGTGCCCTGTGTTGACATTGGTAGTTCAATATTCTCACAAATGTTCCATTTGTTTTCATATTTGTCCTCTGATATTATTCTGAGTGCTACATATATTTCTGAACAAACTCAATAGCCACGGCAAACAGATAATTGTTTGGGGTAGCTAATCGTTGATACTGGGAAAAGATTTATTATTAAAAAGATTTATTATTAAAATGATAACTAGCTAAGCGTTTGCTGTGCAAATTGATTGAATCTGATGCGCATTGGCGATTTTTACAAAATACAATGAATAACAATAGCACAGAGAAGATGAAATAGAATGATGTTGCCTCAGTCCCACTATGGCGACTACTTTGAAATCCTGCTTTACCGGCAAAGATATTGTTGTCCTTTCCTGGTACTTCCAACATGTGGACGGACTTTGGACTGTTTTTTTTCTCCTTGTAAACGGCACTAAACTTAGAAGGAATTTAGAAGGACGAGAGGAGATTCCCATCAACCCAAATTGTGGAAGGAAACCGCTGCGGTCACAGGAACAACGTGCAAACTCCGCACAGACAGGCACCGGTACTCAATATTGAACCTGGGTCTCTGACTCTGTAAGGCAGTAGCTCCACCGCTAGCACACTGTGCCGCCCCTTGGCAGCACATCTAAGAGGGTGTGAAAGAAGTGATTGGTTCAGGAGTCTGATGGCCGTGGGGAAAGAGGCTGTTCTTCAATCTGGATGTCCGAGTTTACAAGCTCCTGCACCTTCTCCCAGAGGTAGAAGAGAGAAGAGTGAATAGGCAGGATTCCAGGCATCCTGATGATACTTCCAGCCTTCCAGAACCAATGCACTGATGGACTTGTTGGAAGGAAGTGCTGAGCCTGTGATGGATGAGGCTGCGTTCACCACTCTCTGCAGGTTCAGGCGGTGGGAAGCAAAGCAGTTGCCACATCAGGCTTTTGTTCCCTTTAAAGCCTGACCTTCGCAGGAAAGGGAAGAGGAGAGAGGCTCAAAGAGCTGGACATAATATACCAACCATTTTTTGCTCCTGCTTTGTCCAATGAGCCGGGCTGTAACTCAGAAAGAAACAACAATTCTTCCTAACAGAGAGGAAGATCTTTAGGTTGCAGAGTGAAGAGAGGCTGTTAACAAATGCTTGAAGATATTGCCTGGTAGGTATTTCTAATCCAACGGTAAATACATCCATGCGGACGTGCTTTAATGTGCAGGAAAGAACTGCAGATGCTGTGTTTAAATCGAAGTAGACACAAAATGCTGGAGTAACTCAGCGGGACAGGCTCCCCATCTCTGGAGAGAAAGAATGGTTCTGAAGAAGGGTCTCGACCCGAAACGTCACCCATTCCTCCTCTCCAGAGATGCTGCCTGTCCCGCTGAGTTACTCCAGCATTTTATGTGTGCCTAGGACGTGCGATAAGCTGTTTAAAAAGATATACTTGCCAGGGGAAACCTTTCATGTCTACCTGTAATATGCACACCACAACCAAAGGAAATCAGCCCACGTTCTCTCTCTCTCTCATTCATTTAAACAAATAGATATTGTCTCCCACTCACTGCCTCTTGCAACACCCATCCCTCAGCTTCATGTAATTGTATTACACACCACAATATACTGCATCCGGCAAAAGATCACACAGCAATTACTCACAAGCCTATGGTGTATCATAGCCATAAATAAATGATTTGCTTTCCTTTTGAATTTATTTAAAGATGTTCACCGAATCTTTCTCTCTGCGCACATTGTCTTTCTTTATTCAACGCTCTTTCTCCCTCTCTCCCCTCTCTCCCTCTCTCTCTCTCTCTCTCTCTCTCTCTCTCTCTCTCTCTCTCTCTCTCTCTCTCTCTCTCTCTCTCTCTCTCTCTCTCTCTCTCTCTCTCTCTCTCTCTCTCTCTTCTTTCTTTCTTTTTTTCTTTTTTTCATTTTCAAAGACTTTATTCAGCACATTCACATGATACATCACATCAAAACCACATTCAGAGGTTACAAGTCATCAAATAATCATTATAATACAATGTTGCCTTCATTATTTACAATGCTCTCAACCCCCCGCAGTGACCAGCGCCCACGGAAGGCCTCCAGAGTGCCCGTGGTCTCCGCGTGTTCCCCCTCTCTAGGGTCACACGCGCACGGACGTAGGCCCGGGAAGAGGGGAAGGCAGCCGACTCTGGCAAGACCATCGACCGCCCTCTGCCTGGACCCGCGAATGGCCAACTTGGCCAGGCCCAAGAGCAAACCGACAGGGAGGTCCCACCCCCCCCGAAAGACCCTCCCCTCCCCCTGCCTTGTGTCCAAACACTAGAATCGTAGGACTAAAGTGTAACCAAAACTTGAGGAACAACCCCTTCAGATATTGGTACAGGGGGCAGTAACCTCTCACATTCCATATAGACGTGGAACACGGTCTCTTCGTCACCGCAGAAAATACAGGCGGTCGGGCGAGCCCGTGAACCGGCTCAACAGTTTATTACACACCACCGCTCTGTGCAGCACTCTCCACCCCAGGTCCCCGATGTAAAGGGGAACGACTCCCTTATAGAGAGCCCCCCACTGAGGACCGTCCCCGTCTTCAGGTGGTAACACAGACCGCCAAGATGTGTCAGGGCGGTGTACGAAGACAAGGAGGTGTAGAATGTGCAGGAGCATTCTGTACAGTGTGCGTCTCTTCGCATCACGAAACAGCACGCTGGGCATCTCGGAAAGGCGGCTCAAGTTGTGCGGAGCCGGCGCCCGGGAGAAATCCCGGAGCCTAGGCCGCATGAGCAAATCTGACGGAGCGGGGGTAAGCTCAGTCAGAACTACTCTAGGCACACGCCTCTCCTCGACACCCGCCATGACAGGGTGAGGACCGGCTGCTCCCGCAGCCACGACGTCCCCCTCCCTTTGTGGAGCAACACGTCGGCTGAAAACAACCAAATTCCTCACTCTAAGCACGTCCCGATAGAAACTAGGCAGACCCCGTAAGGCGGGTCGACTGATGCCCGCCACCGGCAGCCGCGAAACCCCCCGTA
This sequence comes from Rhinoraja longicauda, assembly GCF_053455715.1. Lineage (NCBI taxonomy): Eukaryota > Metazoa > Chordata > Chondrichthyes > Rajiformes > Arhynchobatidae > Rhinoraja > Rhinoraja longicauda. The sequence continues at coordinate 12,234,668 of NC_135984.1, forward strand.
GGCAACAACCCCGACGAAAAAAATACGTGGCCAGAGGGTGCCACCTGGGGGGGTTCTCTGTGTACATATACCTCTGCAGAGTCCTGAGGCGGAGAGCCGCCACCTGGGTACGCACGCATACCAAGGACTGGCCGCCCTCCTCCAACGGGAGACTCAGGACTGCTGCGGTAACCCAATGCTTCCTATTTCCCCAGAAGAAGTCCACCAGCTTCTTCTGTAAAGTAGTTGCAAAGATGGAGGGCGGGACAAGAGTAGCCAGCCGGTACCACAACATGGAGGCCACCAGCTGGTTTATGACCAGCACACACACACACACACACACACACACACACACACACACACACACACACACACTCTCTCTCTCTCTCTCTCTCTCTCTCTCTCTCTCTCTCTCTCTCTCTCTCTCTCTCTCTCTCTCTCTCTCTCTCTCTCTCTCTCTCTCTCTCTCTCTCTCTCTCTCCTCGTCTCTCTCTCTCTCTCTCCTCTCTCTCTCTCTCTCCTCTCTCTCTCTTCTCTCTCTCTCTCTCTCTCTCTCTCTCTCTCTCCCTCCCTCTCTCCCTCTCTCTCCCTCTCTCCCTCTTTCCCCCTCTCCTCTACCCCTCTCCCTCCCCCCCCCTCTCTCCCTCTCTCCCCTTCGCCCCCTCTCTTCTCCCTCTCTCTTTCTCTCTCTCTCCCTTGCTCTCCCCATTCTCTAATCCCCTTGGGTTGGATGCAAAATAATTTCAATTCATCTCCATTCAGTTAGATCAAGTTGCTCCACCACTTTAAAGACTGTTTTCCATCCAGGCCATCTTTAATCAATCACCCTCAGCTTAGCTGACCTTCAAGGACATTCATTGTTTCATCCAATTTCCCACAGTCAAAGAGCAGTGGAGTAGAGAGCATCCAGGTGGTGCCGCCCCTGTGGGGACAGTTATCAGACTGGGATACATGAGGACACGAGTGGTAGGATAGGACAACCTCATCTCCCTGTGTCACTTACCCATCCAAAGTTTGCAGGCTCAAACTAGTTCAATCATCGTTCTCTGCACTGCATGGTGAATAGACAATAGACAATAGACAATAGACAATAGACAATAGACAATAGACAATAGACAATAGACAATAGGTGCAGGAGGAGGCCATTCGGCCCTTCGAACCAGCACCGCCATTCAATGTGATCATGGCTGATCATTCTCAATCAGTACCCTGTTCCTGCCTTCTCCCCATACCCCCTGACTCCGCTATCCTTAAGAGCTCTATCTAGCTCTCTCTTGAATATATTCAGAGGATTGGCCTCCACTGCCTTCTGAGGCAGAGAATTCCACAGATTCACAACTCTGACTAAAAAAGTTTTTCCTCATCTCTGTTCTAAATGGCCTACCCCTTATTCTTAAACTGTGGCCCCTGGTTCTGGACTCCCCCAACATTGGGAACATGTTTCCTGCCTCTAACATGTCCAACCCCTTAATAATCTTATACGTTTCGATAAGATCCCCTCTCATCCTTCTAAATTCCAGTGTATACAAACCTAGTCGCTCGAGTCTTTCAACATATGACAGTCCCGCCATTCCGGGAATTAACCTAGTAAACCTACGCTGCACGCCCTCAATAGCAAGGTTGCAAGAATGCAAGAATGGGCAGCTGGTTGCAAGAATGGGCAGCTGTTGTCAAACGCCAAACACAATATCCACCTACCTTGTCATCAATTTGGCTTCGGAGAATATTGGATTCCTTTCAGGTTGTTCTCAAGGTGCAAGCAGTGGCTGGAAAGGACAAAGTTATTAGCCATCCCTCGTGATCTCTAGCTCCATTATCAGAATGATCCTTTCTATTGCTGCAGTCAGGTTAATGCAGTGTCCTTTGATATTTCAACACAGTCCTTACTGAGGAAGCTGCCCCTTGGGGCCCTGTCCAGTGAAGCGCCGAACGACGTCTGACTTCATCAGACCTTCGGGCCATGGTGGGATTAGAGCCAGTTTCCAGATTATTAGTCAAGGTTTCTGGATTATTGAAGCAATTACGAACAAATATCTTGGTTCTGGTTATTGTCGTTTAACGAAATAATTTCATCAACTCTTCAGGGAACGGAGTTTCTACTTTGCTTTTCATCATTGGTGACCAGATGGAGCTAGCTGCAGCCGACATGCCAACTTAACTGCCGTCAACAGCCCAAGTACAGGTCGCAAGGCTGCGTGAGGTCACCACGGTTAAGGTCACTAGATAATCGCCGTTCAAAAGAGAGTTGGGCTGTGTCGTTGCTTGACGGTTTCTGTTTCAGTCAACGCTGCAGAATCCACCTGGTTGCAAGCATTTTATCTTTACAAGAACAACACAATTGCTTGCAAAAGCTGTTACAAAAAATGGAGCCTGCTTTGTTACATACAGCTCGATTTGTAAAGGTCAATAACCTGTCTATAACGCTTATGTCTTATCTTATAATGGAACTTAGTAGCTATGTTTTAGCACAGTGCAGAGATCATTTATTTTTTTGCTTGCTGTCAGCGTGTAGTTCAGCCGACTCAAATTGATGAGTTCTCCCAGTTTGGATAATCTACTGCGGGAAGGAAATAAAACCGAGTAGTTATGTTATTATGTCAATAATCCAGAAACCTCAATTGATAATCTGGAAACTAGTTCTCATCCCACCATGGTTCAAACTCATTTAAATAAATAAATTGAGAATTTGAAGCTAGAATTATTAATGGTAACAATGGAATATTTGGATTATTATAAAAGACCGTATGGAGTCCGACAGCACGGAAACAAGGCCTACGACTCAACTTGTCCATGTTGACAAAGATATCCCATCTAAAATAGTCCCATTTGCCTGCTCCTGCCCCATATCCCACTAAACCTTTCCTATTCATGTACCATCCAAGTGTCCTTCAAATGCTATGGCAGTACCTGCCTCAACTTTCCCCTCTGGCAGCTCGATCCACGTACCTACCACCATCTGAGTGGAACCAATAGCCCTTAACTTCCTATTACAACTTGCCTCTCTTGTTTTTTGATTCCACTAAATGGGGTAAATGGGTGCATGGATGAGAAAGGTTTAGAGGGACATGGGCCAAATGCGGGCAGATGGGACGTATAGATGGGGCATCTTGGGCGGCGTGGGCAAGTTGGGCTGGAGGCCTGTTTCTGTTGTGAATTACTCTCTGACTGTATGGTGCTGCAAATGCTGGAAAGCTGAAATAAAAACAGGATGCTGAAAAGATCTATGTCAAAGCCCGTGAAGGGATAAACAAAGTTTTGAGTTAAAAAATGAACCGCTGGAGGAACTCAGCAGGTTGAACAGCATCTGTGGGGCGACGGAGAGGGGATGGGGAGGAATGGTCGACATTTCGACTTGAAACCCTGCACGAGAACTGATGAGTTTTCTGGGGCCTGATGCAGGGTTTCAACCAGAGACATCTTTTCTCCCCATAGATGCTGTACGACCTACTGAGTTCCTCCAGCAACACCATTTCTTTGCTCCAGTTTCCTGCATTTGCAAACTTTTTGTGTCTCCAGAGTTTCAAGTTGATAACCTATCACCTGAAAAAGCTAACACAAAGAACTGCAGGTGCCGGAAATCTTGACCAGAGCACTGAATGCTAGAGGAACTAGCATCTAGTCAGGCAGCATCTGGGGAGGGAAATGGACAGATGAGGTGGAAGGAAGGGACCCATCTTCTGACTGGTGGCCCCAGAAAAGGCTGGTTTTCTAAAATTTAGAATTCAGTATCAACTCCGAGGAGCATAGATGGAAAATTAGATGCTGTTCCTCAAACCTCTACTGGTTCAATGTTTCAGTGGAACAGTGCAAGAGGCCAAAGACAAAGAGGTCAGAGTTGGATGGGGCATTAAAGTGACAGATAATAATAATAATAATAATAATAATAATAATAATAATAATAAGCATTTATTTTATATAGCGCCTTTCCAGAAGCTCAAAGCGCTTTACAAAAACAATCATAACATAAAAACAAACAGACAAACTATCCTAACGGAGAAGCGGCGAATAAACAGCGCCAGCGTCCTCTCACGTCAAGGTCCGGCAGTAGACAACAAAAAGCACAGGACACACAGATACAATTTTTGTATATAACTTGATAATACAATATAATACAATAACTTGATGCTAAGGGTCAACCTTGTGGACAGAGCTGAGGTGTTTAGTTTAGTTTAGTTTAGAGATACAGCGCAAAAACAGGCCCTTCAGCCCACCGAGTCCGCACCGAACAGCGATCCCCGCAGATTAACACTATCCTACACACACTAAGGACAATTTACCTTTATACCAAACCAATTAAGCTACAAACCTGTACGTCTTTGGAGTGTGGGAGGAAACCGAAGATCTCGGAGAAAGTACCACGCAGGTCTTGGGGAGAATGTACAAACTCCGTACGGACAAGCTCCCCATGTCAGGATCGAACCCGTGACCCAGGCGTTGTAAGGCAGTAGCTCTACCGCTATGCCACCGTGCCGCCCAACACAATCACCAGCCTGCATTTGGCTTCTCCAATGCAGGGCAGCAGGGGACCAGAGAAACATTGCAAAGGGAAACATCCTTCTGTGTGCAACTGATGTGGAGATCACGTCAATCACACTAGGGAGAATTCCCATCTGGAAGTAGCCATTCTCATTTCCAGAATTACACAAAAAAATCTTGGAAGTGGTCGATATCATGGAAAGGAATTGATTTTCATTTGTACAAAACCAAATAAATGGGTGTTCTGAGACATGGGAAGTGTAATAATTCAAATCCAGAGTTGACCATTAATTTCCAAACCAAGTTTGATGGTCCTGGGGTTAAGCTATGTGAATTTTCGTTGATTGAACTGCGATAACATTTCTCAAAGTCTGTCAGCAGACCAGGCAGCCTGGAGATCCAGTTGCAGGATTTGTAGCTCTGTTTGGCAAGCTACACACAAAATTCCATGTTTACTTCCCATATATCTCATAATCCATCATAAAGACCAAAAGATCTATATGGCGGAGACTTGCTCATTGTTCAGAGCTTTGCTCCAGGGAATAGATATATAATTTCGTTCCACATCCTCATAAATGTCCATGAGTCTCTAAAACGCTGATGGTTATAGATCTCGGGAATTCTGACTTTGGATTTATCCATCGGGAAGATATAAGGTTTAAAGCCAGTTCTTTCCAAACTTCCGGACCTAAAAAATCCCAGCGACTCAAACCATCAAAATGAAGTATATATATATATAATATATATATAAATAAGTAATTAATTACCTGTATATTGAGTTCTGTTATTCGACGCAACTGTTGTACAATATTAATGAGAATTGGCCATTCATAGTCAGCCTATAATGTTTGTCAAACATCTCCTGTTTTATACTCTGTTAAATTATTTAATTTTTTGAAAAGATAGGTTTTCTTCCTTTGTCCCTTTGGAAGTTTTGTTATCGAAAACTACTCGTAACCCAACTGTTCTTAAATATATAGAACAGTACAGCACAGGATCAGACCTTTTATCCCACGATGCCTGTGCCGAACATGATACCAAATTCATCTTTCTGCCTGCCATATGGCTCCATTCCCGACATATCCATGTCCCTCTCCAAAAGCCTCTTAAATGCCGCTAACGTATCTGCCTCCACCACCCATGACAGGCACCCAACACACTCTCTGTGTAAAAGAAGTGCCCCACTCATCTCCGCTAAACCTTTCCCCTCTCACGTTAAGGCAAGCCCTCCAGCCTTTTACATTTCCATGGTGGGAAAAAGATTCTTGACGAATGCAGATGCATCATACTTGTTTAGTCCCAGGCTTATATCTATCTCTGTTCATATACCCTCCTTTGTCTAAGACTGGTTTTACCGTAGATATCCTCTCCTTTAATATATGGACAAAGTGCCTTTGGATTTTCTTTAATCTGATTTACCAAGGACATTTTGCAGAACCTTCTAGACGTAATTCCCTGCTTGGGTTTTTTTTGTGCTTTCCTGTTACCCTAACTGATCTAATCTTCCTAAACATTACATATGCTTACTTTTTCTTTTTAACCATATTTACTCCTCATCCAATGTTCTACTACCTTTCCATCCTTGTCCCAAAAAAACAGAGTGCTGGAGTAACTTAGTGAGTCAGGGAGTATCTCTGGAGAACATGGATGAGTGACGTTTCGGGTCAAGAGCCTTCTTCAGTCCGATTGATTTAATTCCTGCTCATTTGTTCACATATTGCTGTTGAGCTTTGTCTGTGTGAAACTACAAAGGAAATCCCAGTGCCAAGCGAACCAAGGTCTGGTATAACTCTCGCCCAATTTGCATTCTGATCAGGTGTAAGCCTGAATTACAATGAAACTCTGATAATCTGGTACCCATGGAACTCTGCTAATGTTGGACAATCAGATTTTCCAAAGTTCTGCATGCCGACCTTAAGAAACGTTGATACCAAACATGCATCAATACCAAACATGCATTTTGCATTCATATTATACAGCAGCATGATAAACCACCCAGCGACCCCAGAGATTTTAAAGGGAATGGTAATATGCAAGTGGACCACAAGTGGGACCTGTTGGCTGGTGTGGGCTAGTTGGGCCGAAGGGCCTCTTTCCACGCTGTATGACTCCATGAGTCTAAGTGGCATTTAAGTGACTTGGAGAAAGACATGTATATGTAGGAAACGAAGGGATATAGATTATGTGCAGGCAGAGAAGAGTTGGTCTTGGCATCATGTTCGGCACAGACATTTTGAGGGTGAAGTGTTGTTCCTGTGCTGTATTGTTCTATGTTCTAGATGCCAAACCATCAGGATCTCTGAATAATCGGATGGCAGATTAATGATTACGGGAAAGATTCACCACTGCACTGGAAAAGCCTAAAGCCCCTGCCCCACTTAGGCAATCTTTTAGGTGACATAGGTTGTCGCCGGTCCTGACTTCGGTGAATTCCATTGGCGACTACCTACGTCAACCGGCGACAGGTACCGGCGTCAAAACCGGAGGCCAAAATGACGTGAATTGTCTTCAGTTGTCTTCAGTTGTCGCCAACAGGGTCGTAGCTTGTCGTAGCTTGTTGTTGCCTGTGTGGTTGTAGGTTGTCGTAGGTGCGGTCGTAGGTGGACGCCCTAAGTCGCGACGACTGGGTCGCCGGTTGTCGGTAGCTTGCCGTAGCTTAACGTCGACTAGGTGGTAGGTTGTTATAGCTTGCCGTAGACATTGTCGTCGGGAGGGTCCAGTCACCGGTTTTTGGGCGACCTGCTATGACCATGACAGTTGCCGGCAGTCGCCTAAAAAAACGTATAAGTAAGTGGGACAGGCCTTTAAGTCCCCTCACCAGCACCCTCTTGAATTTTTGTCTGGAAACACCAAGTCAACATTTCCCAAATGGTGCAAAATGTCTCGGAAATGGTCACACCCATGTTTCATGCTGAGGAGAAATCGATTATTTAGTCCCGTGGCACAGAGTGAAAAAGATGATCTCCGGTTGATTTTCCAGGCACTCCTTTCTGTGGCATAATTCACATCCAGTTCCTGAGTCGAGTTTCCCTTTAGTCTGTCTCTTCCACTCTGTTGGAAAATATTCAAACACCGCCTGAAAGGAGAATTCTTTCAGCTTAGTGGCAATTTGGAACTGTTGACCCGCGTCGTTCAGTGCCCGCCCAGTCTTTCTCTATTTACCTCAATAAATACCTTCTAAATTTTAAATTTCTGCTCATTTCCTTCTGCCTCAGACCTCTTTCACCTCTGCAAACATCAGTGCATTTACGCTTGAGTTCAGGCGGATTCTACCGTTCAACTTGGCTGACAGTCAACTACTTCGAATCAGGGAACCTTGGTTGAAGGTCGGCCTTGAGTCTTTCTCCTGAGACAGTGTACGAGCAACAGATACCATAACCATGCTCACCACTGGCTCCAAACCAAAGATACTAGAGGAGCAAGATAGACCACTCGACCCTAAAAACCATAGTACGTCACGACGCCATTTTAGTAGGCAGAAACTTGCAGAAACATTTAAAAAGAAAAATAACAAATATCTGTGAATTGATAGATGAGATATATTCTGCATTTTAATGGTATCATCACACATATTGTTCCCCAAAACACTGATTACACTGCGAGAGGCATAACGAACGCTGGGTGTTGCCTACTAAAATGGCTCCTTTGCGTACTGCACTTGCAGCCCAGTGGTATGAACATCGACTTCTCCAACTTTAGATAGTTCCTCTGTCCCTCTCTTCCCCTCCTCCTTCCCAGATCTCCCTCTATCTTCCTGTCTCCACCTATATCCTTCCTTTGTCCCGCCCCCCTGACATCAGTCTGAAGAAGGGTCTCGACCCGAAACGTCACCCATTCCTTCTCTCCCGAGATGCTGCCTGACCTGCTGAGTTACTCCAGCATTTTGTGAATAAACACTTCAGTATAGGCGATTTCAACGGTGTGGTCCATCTTTTTCCTCTGGTATCTTTGCTCCAAACCCTGTCTTAGTTCACACAGGCTTCTTGGATCACCTTGGATCATCAGAACCACCCTGTAGAACCGCGTAAGAAAGACTATCAACTCCGCCTGACCCGCTGAGTTACTCCAGCAGTTTGTGTTTTATTCAAGATTCCAGCATCTGCAGTTCCTAGTGTCTCCACTGAATGATTATTGTTGGGCAAAATATTAAGGGAGACAGAACCAATCAATCGAGTAGTGATGCTGATCTGCCTTATCTAACTGAACAGTGCAGAGGTGCAGTGTGGTACAAGGATGGCATGATAGTGCAGTGGTACAGTTACACAAGTTCACACAGGCTTCTTGGGTCATCTTGGATCATCAGAACCTCCCGTATAACTGCGTAAGAACCTCCCGTATAACTGCGTAAGAAAGACTATCAAATCTGAGCTGGATGCGCAAGGGAGAGCAATATCTTGAGCAAAAAACAGACAAATTGCTGGAGGAACTCAGCAGGTCAGGCAGCATGTGTGGAGGAAAATGGATAGGTGACGTTTTGGGTCGGGACCCTTCTTCAGTCCCAATGCAAAATGTTGTCTGTCCTTTTCCCAGCACAGATCCTGCCTATGTGCCTCACGGTGGCGCAGCGGTAGAGTTGCTGCTTTACAGCGAATGCAGCGCCGGAGACTCAGGTTCGATCCTGACTACGGGTGCTGTACTGTAAGGAGTTTGTACGTTCTCCCCGTGACCTGCGTGGGTTTTCTCCGAGATCTTCGGTTTCCTCCCACACTCCAAAGACGTACAGGTATGTAGGTTAATTGGCTGGGTAAATGTAAAAATTGTCCCTAGTGGGTGTAGGATAGTGTTAATGTACGGGGATCACTGGGTGGCACAGACTTGGTGGGCCGAAAAGGCCTGTTTCCGGCTGTATATATATGATATGATATGATATGATATGATGAAGCAGTATGTTTTCATGTCAAATCTTAGCTGTTGGCTGAACTATCATTAGAAAGACAGACATTTCTTTTCCATCCCCTGCGGAACATACCAAGCACTTTACAATCAATAAAAAACTTTATTTTGAAGTCCAATTACTGTTGGAACAGAGGAAACACAGCAGTCAGTATGTGCAGAACAAACTTCCACAAACAACTCGACATTCTGTTTTGGGAATGCTGATTGAGATGTAAATATTGGACTGAACACCAATTTTAGATTACCTTTCATTGAACCAGACACCAGAAAGAGTGGCATGGGGTGGCGCAGCGGTAGAGTTGCTAAGGACAATTTACAGTGCCAGAGAGCCGGGTTCGATCCTGACTACGAGTGATGTCTGTACGGAGTTTCTACATTCTCCCCATGACCTGCGTGGGTTTTCCCCAGGAGCTCCGGTTTCCCCCACACTCCAAAGATGTACAGGTTTATAGACTAAATGGCTTGGTAAAGTTGTAAATTGTCCTTAGTTGTGTGTGGGATAGTGCTAATGTGCGGGGGTCGCTGGTCGGTGCGGACCCGGTGGGCTGAAGAGCCTGTTTCCGTGCTGTATCTCTAAACTAAACTTAAGAAATTATCTTGATCTCCATCCTTTCCTTTCTCGTTCTACCCTTCTTCCTCTCTTTCCCTGTAAGACAAACTTAAAATGCAGACGAATGGGATTCACATCACTCCTGCACAATTGATATTTCCAGCAGCTTCTCACAGGGTTGAGCTTAATCCCACTTTTTCCCTGCTCATTTATCTTACATGTTTTGAAGTTGCGTGCGTTCCTTACCAAGAAGGGCAAGTGCAAGATCTGGAAATGTCGTGGCAACGAACAGAAGGTGAATCGAGGTGGTATCTGGTGTCTTGCGCAGGCACCAGAGCAATCCATTTTCAGATCTCAGCCCTGGTTTTGAGCGACCTTTTGTTGATGGGGGCTCCAGACATTTTGTGAACTATAGATTGAAGATACAATTTACACAGAGTGGCTCTGTGATTACACCTGATGCAGTCGATGCACTGGCATTAACCCAGGGGCAGGATGTGCACCAGCCGGGTCACTTCTTGCTGTGGTAACCATTTTGTGGAGCAAATTATCTTCATTGTCCTGTTGGCTTTGTGAACGGATGATCCCCCATCCCTGGAGTCATGGAGTAATGGCAAGATGCAATGTTGAGTCCCCACTGACAATCAGTTTTACACTAATCCTACCCAAACTCATTTTATTCTCCCCACTTTCCCATCAATGCCCTCAGATTCTACACTCCCCAAACTCTATGGGCAACTTACCCAATGGCCAATTAGCCAAACCAACCTGCACATGTAGGAAGAAAGCAGAGCACCCAGAGGAAGCCTGCACCGTCAAAGAGAAAAGCCACATAATCCATGTAGACAGTATTGGAGGTCAGTAGAGCGAAAAGCAGAGGGATGGGGGAGGAGGTTCTCCGAATGTGTTAGATGTGAAGGCAACTGAGACATGACAGGACCTATGCCCACACCTCAACGATATCCGAGCCTGCCATGATGTAGACCTCTTCTTCTGTCGTCTCCGCCTCTAGGCCTTTCTCTGTGGTAAGTAGTCCTCTCCGCTCAGTGTCGACCCCTTCTCCCATCCAGCATTCCTTCCAGTCTGAAGAAGGGCTGCAACCTGAAACATCACCGATCCATGTTTTCCAGAGGTGCCGCCTGATCGGATGAATTACTCCAGCACTTTGTCTTTTTTTTTTGACAGGACCATAGTCGGGTGATTTGTCTTCATTATTGACTGTGCACTGGCCATCTTACTCTGAGAGTTTGGGTGCCGATTCTGCAAGGGTCAGTAAAGCCAGGGTGATTACAGAGGATTTACGGACAAACATAACAGGAGTACGACCATTTGACTTTACTTTAGAGATACAGTGCAAATACAAACCCCTTCGACCCACTGAGTCCACACCAACCAGTCACCACCAGCTACATTAACACCATCCTACACACTGAGGAGAATTTACCATTTTTACTGAAGCCAATTAACCGACAAACCTGTGCGTCTTTGGAGTGTGGGAGGAAACCGGAGCACCCAGAGAAAACCCACGTGGTCACGGGGTGAACGTACTAACTCTGTACAGACAGCACCCTTAGTCAGGGTCGAACCCGAGTCTCTAGCACAGTAAGACAATAGACAATAGACAATAGGTGCAGGAGGAGGCCATTCGGACCTTCGAGCCAGCACCGCCATTCAATGTGATCATGGCTGATCATTCTCAATCAGTACCCCGTTCCTGCCTTCTCCCCATACCCCCTAACTCCGCTATCCTTAAGAGCTCTATCCAGCTCTCTCTTGAATGCATTCAGAGAAATGGCCTCCACTGCCTTCTGAGGCAGAGAATTCCACAGATTCACAGCTCTCTGACTGAAAAAGTTTTTCCTCATCTCAGTTCTAAATGGCCTACCCCTTATTCTTAAACTGTGGCCCCTTGTTCTGGACTCCCCCAACATTGGGAACATGTTTCCTGCCTCTAACGTGTCCAACCCCTTAATAATCTTACAGGATCTCCTCTCATCCTTCTAAATTCCAGTGTGTATAAGTCTGGTCGCTCCAGTCTTTCAACATATGATAGTCCCGCCATTCTGGGAATTAACCTAGTAAACCTACGCTGCACGCCCTCAATAGCAAGAATATCCTTCCTCAAATTTGGAGACCAAAACTGCACGCAGTACTCCAGGTGCGGTCTCCAGTACCAGTAAGGCTGCAACTCTACTGCTGCACCAGCATACCACCCTTTCTGGTTTCAGGTGAAATTAAAGAGCTAATCTAAACTGGTGTCCAGTCCAATATTTACATCTCAATCAGCATCCCCAAAACAGAATGTCGAGTTGTTTGTGGAAGTTTGTTCTGCACATACTGGCTGTTGCGTTTCCCCTATTCCAACGGTAACCAGACCAAAATAAAGTTCTTTATTGATTGTAAAGTGCTTGGTATGTTCTTCAGGGAATGTATAAGAAATGTCTGTCTTTCTAATGCTTGGCTTTAGAAATAATGATAGTTAAGCCAGCAGCTCAGTGCAGAGACAAAGAGAAACTATTCCCATTGGCAGAGATGTCGAGGACTCGAGTACAGAGCATGAACCAGATTGTGGCGCAAGAATCAAAAGTGGCATGACGATAAAAATAATTACACAGTGAGTGGTTAGGATCTATACTTTACTGCCAGTGGTAGCAGTGGAGGTGGATCAATAGTAGTGTGAAGGAAGGAATTGCAGATGCTGGTTTATACTAAAAATAGACACAAAGTGCTGGAATAACTCAACAGATCAGGTTGCATCTAGTAGGAAAACGGAGAGGATGAGACGGAGTTTCTTCCCACAGGCCCACAAGTTAGGACGAGGGGATGTTCAACGAGATCTGGGTGTCCTAGTGCATCAGTCACTGAAAGGAAGCATGCAGGTACAGCAGGCAGTGAAGAAAGCCAATGGAATGTTGGCCTTCATAACAAGAGGAGTTGAGTATAGGAGCAAAGAGGTCCTTCTACAGTTGTACCGGGCCCTGGTGAGACCGCACCTGGAGTACTGTGTGCAGTTTTGGTCTCCAAATTTGAGGAAGGATATTCTTGCTATTGAGGGCGTGCAGCGTAGGTTCACTAGGTTAATTCCCGGAATGGCAGGACTGTCGTATGTTGAAAGGCTGGAGCAATTAGGCTTGTATACACTGGAATTTAGAAGGATGAGGGGGGATCTTATTGAAACATATAAGATAATTAGGGGATTGGACACATTAGAGGCAGGAAACATGTTCCCAATGTTGGGGGAGTCCAGAACAAGGGGCCACAGTTTAAGAATAAGGGGTAGGCCATTTAGAACGGAGATGAGGAAAAACTTTTTCAGTCAGAGAGTGGTGAAGGTGTGGAATTCTCTGCCTCAGAAGGCAGTGGAGGCCAGTTCGTTGGATGCTTTCAAGAGAGAGCTGGATAAAGCTCTTAAGGATAGCGGAATGAGAGGGTATGGGGAGAAGGCAGGAACGGGGTACTGATTGAGAGTGATCAGCCATGATCGCATTGAATGGCGGTGCTGGCTCGAAGGGCTGAATGGCCTACTCCTGCACCTATTGTCTATTGTCTATTGTCTATTGCCATCAGGACTGTCAACTTTTATAACTCCAGAGACTAAATTTTTGTCTACACTATAGTAACTTATTAACTTTATTTGTATGCTGTAACTGTAATTCTTTTTTTGTGCACAATCCGCAGGCATTGCCACTTTCATTTCACTGCACGTCGTGCATGTGTATGTGACAAATAAACTTGACTTGACTTGACTTGAGGATAAAAGACGGTTCGGGTCAGAACTGAAATTTTGGGTCGGGTCGAAAGAAGGGTTCCAACCCAAAACGTCACCCATCTTTTTTCTCCAGAGATGCTGCCTGAATCACAGAGTTACTCCAGCACTTTGTGTCCACCTTTGGTTCAATAGAAATGTTCAACAGGGAGCTGGATAAGAACCAGAAGGAAATGTTGTCAGATTATGGTGGAAGGCACGGGGATGGACCTAATGGGATTGTTGTTGCAGAGAGCCAGCTTTGACTCAACATGTGGAATGGTCCACATCTGTGAAGTAACCGACCTGCGATTCTGTAAGGCAAGAGTTGCCTTATGTTGTATGTTGAAAGACTGGAGCGACTAGGCTTGTATACACTGGAATTTAGAAGGATGAGAGGGGATCTTATCGAAACGTATAAGATTATTAAGGGGTTGGACACGTTAGAGGCAGGAAACATGTTCCCAATGTTGGGGGAAGTCCAGAACAAGGGGCCACAGTTTAAGAATAAGGGGTAGGCCATTTAGAACTGAAATGAGGAAAAACCTTTTCAGTCAGAGAGTTGTGAATCTGTGGAATTCTCTGCCTCAGAAGGCAGTGGAGGCCAATTCTCTGAATGCATTCAAGAGAGAGCTAGATAGAGCTCTTAGGGATAGCGGAGTCAGGGGGTATGGGGAGAAGGCAGGAACGGGGTACTGATTGAGAATGATCAGCCATGATCACATTGAATGGCGGTGCTGGCTCGAAGGGCCGAATGGCCTCCTCCTGCACCTATTGTCTATTGTCTATTGCACTGGTTGGGAATTTGCAGTGAGTGAGTCTATCAATGCTCAGTGTTGTAACAGAGTAAACCTGACAGCAATCTGTGGAGTGCATTCATGCAGACAGAAGTTGTAGTCAATGATTCCCTGCTCATTTAAGGGGCCCTATTTTGAAGCCATCTCCAGCATAATCTTCAGAAATGACTGTAATTCCAGGAATTTCAAATCTTTATCATTTATTCTCGCTGCAAAAAATACTCACTGAAAATTTAATCTTTGCACAAAGGGTAATTTTTTATGGCATGCTTCTTGCTTAATGCCTTCTTTTCCTTCACAAATAGATATTTTCTGTCTTGATTGTCATTTCCTCAGATAAAAATGTCAAAAACCCCATAGATTTTTTTAAAATGCTTTACTTTTATTTTTAAAGAACCATTATTCCAATTCCTGGCTTAGTCCGCTGCGTATGTTCCAATCTTAAGTGATAAACTCAAAGAGTCACAGAATTATATAGCAATCATTTGGCCCACCAAGTTCACGAGCACCATCAATCACTGATTTACACTAATCCTACACTAATCCCACTTTATTATTTTGTAGTCTATAAAATACTGAAAAAGTTTGTTAATCTTAGCTTTTTATTTTTTTTCGTTTGATGCCTGATGATTTATTGACGTCGCAGAAGCATAGACGTGGGCCATTCGGCCCACCGATCCCACATTCCTATCAACTCCTCCCCCATCATCCCCAGCTCCAGATTCCAGCGCTCACCGAAGGTGAAATTGAAGCCGGGTCATTGGAGCAGTGAGGCAGCAGCTCTACCAATCATGCCGGTAGACTGGACTTCCCCTGCTCAGTGTTCATAATAACATCACTGTTACCACACACCAGAAACAGCCTTGATCAGATCAGACAACTGACAGGAACTGAGGTCAGGAAGAATCATAAAGTCATAGGCTTGTACTGCACAGATTCAGGCCCGCTGGGTCCATGACGACGTTTTTTTTGGCCATTTTCATGATTCCCAATTTCTTGCATTAGGCTCTATGCTTCCATGACTTCCCTGCTTTAATGCCTGTCTAAATGCCTCTTCAACCTGGCAATTGTATCTGATTCCATTACTTCTTCTGACGATGTGTTCCAGATATCAATTACTCTCTGCATAGAAAAACTTACTCCTTCTGAGTCTGAAGAAAGGACCCGACCCGAAACACCATCTGCCCATTCCATCTACAGACGTTACCTGACCCACTGAGTTCCTCCAGCATTTAATGTTTTGCTCAAGATTCCAGCACCTGCTGTTCCTTGTATCTCCTTCTTTAGGTTTGCTTTGCTTTTGTCACCTGTACCGGGATACAGTGAAAAGCATTGTTTTGCATGCTCTCCTGGCAAATCAGACCATCAGGTAGTGCAAAAGAGAAAATAACCAGAGAGCAGATTATTGTGTTACAGTTACAGAGTGCAGATAAAAAAGTGCAAAGTGAAAAGGTAGATTGGTAGAGCCTTAGGAGATGAAAAGTCCTTTCAAAAGTCAGAGCATGGAAGCAGCTGTTCTTGAATTTGGTGGAAAATGCTTTCGTGTTTTTGTATCTTCTGCCGATGAGAGAGGGAAGAAGAAGGAATGACCAGGGGGTGAATGGTCCCTGATTATGTTGGCAGCTTTCCCGAAGCAACGTGGTGTAGATGGAGTCGGATGGGAGGGAGGTAGGTTGTGTGATGGACTGCGATGCCTTCACGACTTGCTGTGATTACCTGCAATCTTGGGCAGAGCCATTGCCAAACATACCAAGCTGTGATGCATCTGGATAGGATGCTTTCTATAGAAGTTTGGAATGCTCATTGGAGGCATCGTGTTTGGAGATATCACCTCATGTTTTTGATACTCCTCCCATGGTGGAGGAAGCCCGCCCCCAGAGAGATCAGCAGTCTGAGTAAAGTTATCACACCACTAATCACATTACCTAACAATTCCTTTGCAACAGTTCTGATTAAAGGTTATTGAGCTGAAACATTAATTCTATTTCAAAGTACAAAATGCTGGAGGAACTCAGGGGTCAGGCTGCACCTGGGGTGGGAATGGACGGCCAATGTTTCGGGTCTGGACCCTATTTCAAACTGATTCTGACCCAAGAGTCTGAAGAAGGGTCTCAACCTGAAACATCACCCATTCCTTCTCTCCAGAGGTGCTGCATATCCCAGCTTTTTGTGTCTATCTTCAGTGTGAACCAGCATCTGGAGTTCCTTCCTATGCATTCAAACTGATTCAGACTGATTGAGAGTCTCTCAGCTTCCCCTGGGTGATTCCTCCTGTTCTCCTGCTGTTTGACCATGTTGTGACCCAGATTCACTACCACAGCCTCGTGTCAATCCTGAGCACTTGTCTTTGCCGCCATCTTTCAGCCAACTGAATCATGCTTCCACAACTGGAGAGCAGTCCTGAACTACTATCTACCTCATTGGTGACCCTCGGACTATCTTTAGTGTAAGAAAATAACTGCAGATGCTGGTACAAATCCAAGGTATTTATTCACAAAATGCTGGAGTAACTCAGCGGGTCAGGCAGCATCTCAGGAGAGAAGGAATGGGTGACGTTTCGGGTCGAGACCCTTCTTCAGACTATCTTTGATCGTACTTTACTGGCTTTACCTTGCACTAAACGTTATTCCCTTTATCATGTATCTTTACACTGTAAATGGCCAGATTGTAATCATGTACTTTGTATTTTGTTAAAGATTCCAGCATCTCCAGTCTTTTGTGTCTCCACTGGCTCAGCATCTTTCTCCACAGATGTTGCCTGCTGACTTTTGCCAGCAATTTCTATTTTAATTCAGATTTCCATCATCTAGCACCTTTTGTTTTTGAGGTTTTGTCATGCACTGTGTATTTATTGGTCAGCTGAGTCAATGACAAATCTCCTATTGTTTAAGTTCTGGCATTTTTTATACAAGGAACCATTAAATGAGACCTCTCAAATCTGAATATGTAGCACTGCAAGAGATAATAAGGAAGGAACTGAGGAAATCGTAGTTCGTAAGCAAATTCAATGGGTTCGGTACCCAGTGATTTATGCCGCTTGGTCTGGTTGATCAGAGAATTAATGGGAGTTGAGTGAAGCACCATGGATGTTAAGCCGAGGATCATCAATACTGCTGATGGAATTCTTCCTGGTTCTTGGGTCATCTGTATCCCTCAATCAATATCACTAAAGAAATGGATTATCTGGCAGCTGTTTTCATTGTTGATAATGAATGCTTGCTACATGCACATTTTCCATATGAACTACATTGCAACAGTGGCTACAATCAAAAGTAATTCACTGGATGTAAAATGCTTTGGGACTGCCTCAGGCTGTGAAAAACATGATGGCAATGCAATTTCTTTTTTTTTAACTGTAAGGAAAGAGGATCCTAATTCAACGGAATCAAATTTACAGCAACTTAATCTTGGACTCTCATTCTTTGCTGAGCAAGGCTAGTTAATACAATAACAATCAATCAATTAGGTGGCACAGTGGCACAGCGTTGCTGCCCCACAGCACCAGAGACCCGGGTTCAATCCCGACTACGGGTGCTGTCTGCATGGAGTTTGCATGTCCACCCTGTGACCTTGTGGGTTTTCTCCGGGTGCTCTGGTTTCCTCCCACATTCCAAAGGCTTGCAAGTTTGTAGGTTAATTGGTTTCCATAAATTGTCCCCAGTGTGTAGGATAGAATTTGTGTATGGGTGATTGCAGGTTGGCACAGACTGGGTGGGCCGTAGGGCCTATTTCCATGCCGTGTTTCCAAACCAGAGAGAGAGAGAGAAGCACTCCAGATGCTGATGAAATGATGTCCCAGCCCGTTGTCACAGAGCCTTTGCTGGATGGCTATTTCAGCTCAGTTTAGTTTATTGTCACGTGTACCGAGCGAGGTACAGTGAAAAGCTTTAAAAAAAAACTCCAGTCAGGTAGCATGTTTGGAAAACATGGATGGTGTCATTTCAGGTTGGTTCCCCTTCTCCAGTCTGAAGGGTCCCGACCCCTTTTGAACCCTTTATCACAGCTGGTTGACGTTCTTTGCCGACAAGAAACTGAGTGGTTTGTTTCTCTTTGTCTCTGCAGGGAGTAGATTCCACATCACTACGTATGGAGCCTTGTACATATCTGATGTACAAAAGGAGGACGCACTGTCCACGTACAGGTGTATCACCAGGCATAAATACAGCGGAGAAACGCGGCAGAGCAATGGAGCCCGCCTCTCTGTTTCAGGTAAGGGGCGTGTCGCCACCCACTGTCACACCAACACGGTAGCGCAGCGGTAGAGTTGCTGCTTTACAGCGAATGCAGCGCCGGAGACTCAGGTTCGATCCTGACTACGGGTGCTGCACTGTAAGGAGTTTGTACGTTCTCCCCGTGACCTGCGTGGGTTTTCTCCGAGATCTTCGGTTTCCTCCCACACTCCAAAGACGTACAGGTATGTAGGTTAATTGGCTGGGTAAATGTAAAAAAATTGTCCCTAGTGTGTGTAGGATAGTGTTAATGTATGGGGATCGCTGGGCAGCACGGACTTGGTGGGCCGAAAAGGCCTGTTTCCGGCTGTATATATATGATATGATATGCTGCTCCTCCCAAATTAGCTCAGAGAGTCACGGAAATGAAAGCTCTGGAAAGTTGTGCAGAAGCTCACGGCTGTGGAACCTGGACGGTCCACTCATCTGTTCCACTCAGGTTGAGAAACTACTAGAGAAATTTGAATTGTACAACCCGACAGAAAAGTAATGGCGGAATTCGCAACTAACAAGGGGTTTGATCCAGAGAACTTTTCTGCTTGGAAAGGATCACTGGTTGAAAATAGTCAGAGGAAGAGTAAAAAGGGAAACCATTTTTTTTTTTCTGCAGGGAGAGCTTTCTTCAGAGCAGAGCAGTGGAAGTAGATTGTATATGTTGCAAAAGAGAATTTAAGACCATTAAAAGGAATACTGCTGCCTGCCTTGCCCTTCACTTTAACAGGCGCCTACATACTTTGAACTCTCACGACAGTCATTTAAAAGCATCCGACCTTCTGGACACCACTTTGCCCGCATCAACTGACTCCAATCAACTTTTGCAAGTTCTTGTCTAATGCCGTTAAAGTTGACCTTGCATCAATTTAGAATTTCAAATTGAGGACCAGTTCTGTCCTTATCCATAACAATTTATAGCCTATTGAAACTATGCCCTGCTATTTTTAATTTCGTTGTACCTGTCGCAACGACAATAAAGGATTCTACATTCTACATTCTCCAATACCCTAAGAATAGCTCAAGCTTTGCCCTTTTCCCTTGTAGGGCCATCTATATATTCCCTTAGGAAATTCACCTGAACACACTTGACAAATTCTACCCCATTTAAACCCTTGTTACTGTGGCACTCCCAGCCTATATTGAAATAGTTAAAAATCTGCTATTATTACAACTGTATTAGTGTTGCAGATTTAAGGAGCTGCAAATGCTGGCTTACAAAAAAAACCCATAAAGGACTGGAGTAACTCAGTGGGTCAGGCAGCTTCTCTGGAGAACATGGACAGGTGGCATATTGGGTCGGGACCCTTCTTCAGATTGGAGAAGGGTACCAACCTGAAATGTCACCATCTTGTTTTCCAGAAACACGACCTGACTGGAGGTTTTTTCCTCCTTTCATTATCTTCCTCAAAGGCCCCGTCTGATTATGTTCTCTTAAACCTTACACGCGCTTTCTTTTACTCTTTGACGTCTTTGGTCACTCCAAGTTCCCTTGCTTTGCCATCCGTATGCCTTTACCTTGCCTGTGATGTTGTCCCCACAGCTCCAATGACCCAAGTTCAGCTTGATCGAGATTGCTGTCTGTGCGGAGTTTGCATCTCCTCCAGTTTACCCCCTGGTCTTTTAGTTTCCTCCCAATCCCAAAGACTCAGATAGATTGGCCACTGTGGAATGGTGCTGGGCTAGGTGGGTGGCCAGAGCATTAGGGGCTGTGGAATGTTTAGATGAAGAGGGGTAAGAAGTGGCTTGTGAGACAAT
Organism: Rhinoraja longicauda; assembly: GCF_053455715.1. Taxonomy (NCBI): domain Eukaryota; kingdom Metazoa; phylum Chordata; class Chondrichthyes; order Rajiformes; family Arhynchobatidae; genus Rhinoraja; species Rhinoraja longicauda. The sequence continues at coordinate 12,255,089 of NC_135984.1, forward strand.
AGATGGCAGGGATGTAATTGGGTGAATGATAGATGTTCTCTGAGAGCCAGCTTATAATTAATGGGCCACATAGCATCCTGTACCCTTTGCTGTGGGAAGGAAATATGAGAATATGCCACAAATTTGAATGTCCTATCAATAACAGAGGAACCATGAGAAAGTTAGTGCAACTCACTCTCAAAATATTCTGGATACATTGATGACTGTGATCCTGTTCTTTTAGGAAGGAGAGGAGGAGAAATTTCTTTAGTCAGAGGGTAGAATTCTTTGCCACAGAAGGCTGTGGAGGCCAAGTCAATTTTTAAGGCAGAGATAGATAGATTCTTGATTAGTACAGGTGTCAGAGGTTATGGGGAGAAGGCAGGAGAATGGGGTTAGGAGGGAGAGATAGATCGGCCATGATTGAATGGCGGAGTAGACTTGATGGGCCAAATGGCCTAATTCTACTCCTATTCCTTATGACCTTATGATCTTATGATCTTAGCTCGATGATTCAGAATAAAGGTCACAAAGTCAAGTTGTTTCCAAACCTGGAGCTCACAAACAACTCGAATGATAGAGTCTGAAGAAGGGTCTTGACCCGAAACGTCATTAATTCTTTTTCTCCAGAGATGCTGCCTGACCCGCTGAGTTACTCCAGCAGTTTGTGTCGTATCTTCAGTGTAAACCAGCATCTGCAGTTCCTTCCTACTCAAATAATTACTTCTTGATTGGAGCGACAATGAAGACTAGAGGGCAGAACTTGTATAATGAATTAACATGCTGTATTATGTGGTGCAGAGTTGTGAAACTAACGGTTTATCTTTCTGTAACATCACGCTGAACGTTTTACAAAGTTATGAGTTATTTACAGCAGGCTAACAGGCAATTTGTTACAAATGGGCTGTGCAGGTTTCATACTCCACATAAGCTGCCTCCCACCCCTCTTTGTCCAAACCCTTCAACATTACCTCCATTCCATTCGCCGGCATGGGTTTCGGAGACACAAGGAACTGAGGATGCCCGAATCTTGAGCAAAACACAAAGTGCTGAAGCAACTCCACAGTTCAGGCAACACCTGTAGTGGGAAAGGACAGGTGACATTTCTGGTCGCGAGCGACCCTTCTTCAGACTCCGTCTTATTTCATCAGATTCTCAGCATGGGCTTATTCAGCTTCCACTCAAAGTATTCAACCCTCCTTGCTTCCACCCCTCACTGTGGTAGTAAGTTCCTTTGGGTCAGTGAATTATATTGTTCTGTGCTGGACATATTCACGATTAATATTAATGGGCGAGAGTTGGCAAGGGAAGGGTACTGAGAAATAGAAACATAGAAACATAGAAACATAGAAAATAGGTGCAGGAGTAGGCCATTCGGCCCTTCGAGCCTGCACCGCCATTCAATATGATCATGGCTGATCATCCAGCTCAGTAGCCTGTACCTGCCTTCTCTCCATACCCCCTGATCCCTTTAGCAAAAAGGGCCACATCTAACTCCCTCTTAATTATAGCCAATGAACTGGCCTCAACTACCTTCTGTGGCAGAGAATTCCGCAGACTCACCACTCTCTGTGTGAAGAAATGTTTTCTCATCTCGGTCCTAAAAGACTTCCCCCTTATCCTTAAGCTGTGACCCCTGGACTCCCCCAACATCGGGAACAATCTTCCCGCATCTAGCCTCTCCAACCCCTTAAGAATTTTATATGTTTCTATAAGATCCCCCCTCAGTCTTCTAAATTCCAGCGAGTACAGGCCCAGTCTATCCAGTCTTTCCTCATATGCAAGTCCCGCCATCCCAGGGATGATATGAATTATACTCGGCTGGTAAAAAACTCTAACTAATGGCATGCACAAATTTATGTACTTAAAGATGTATTACAGAAAAATGTATTTAAATTGGATAGGGCCCAATGGAGTGATGTATTCTCTCCACAGGTGTTCGTGTGATAAACGGGAGATTTAATATGGTTTCTTGCGATGATTTATTATCTTCTTATTATTTTTTTTCACATGGGCCATTTTCTAACAATACAATTAGAGATGGAGGTGGAGGCAGGGATGGTGGGGGAAGGTTTAGCAGAGGGACTGAATCCAACAGCAATAATGAATGATTCAGGCAGCCTTGTATTTGATGGAATGCATCACATAGATTTAGTCGGCAAGCCTTTCTTCCTACTGACTGATGGAGTCTTGGCAATTTTTTCCAAAATCAAATATTGTGATGAGTTAGAATATGGTCTGTATAATAAGGACTTAAAAAGAAAACAAATGGCGGCCATACCTGTCAGTCCTAGTAAAGTTAGAAACCCTCTCGCCCTTAGCATAGAACTCCTTGTCATCCATTTTTGCTACTCACTTAACATGGTCTCATTAAACACAGAACAATATAGCACAGAAACAGGCCCTTTGGCCCATAATGTCGATGCTTAACAATTTCCGTTTCCTAGTCCACCATATTTATAAACGTTTCACGTGCCTCTCTGCCTACACAAGGGGATGCAGCTGGTTTTTAGATTTAGATTTTAGATTTCGAGATACGGCGCAGAAACAGGCCCTTCGGCCCACCGGGTCCGCGCCGCCCAGCGATCCCCGCACATCAACACTATCCTACACCCACTAGGAACAAAATTTTTACATTTGCCCAGCCAATTAACCTACAAACCTGTACGTCTTTCGAGTGTGGGAGGAAACCGAAGATTTCGGAGAAAACCCACGCAGGTCACGGGGAGAACGTACAAACTCCGTACAGTACAGCACCCGTAGTCAGGATCGAACCTGAGTCTCCGGCGCTGTATTCGCTGTAAGGCAGCAACTCTACCGCTGCGCCACCGTGCCGCCCATGTCTAACCTAAGTCTTAGACTATGTCTAACCTAAGTCTTAAACATACTCATGCAACACAAGGACTATCTATTTGGATGTTACCAATTTCATAACATGTTTCTGATTTCAAACTTAACTTTTGAGATATTTGAGTGTTCTAGCTCTTATGGCCCAGGAAATCAAATGCTGTTGACTCTCTTCTTATTAGACATTGGTTTGTCTGACGACAAAAACTCCCCTTTTTCTGTCCTATAATTGAAATGGATGGAAAAAGAAAGGAGTTCTTCTTTGGTGATGTAACCTAATGATTTTCTTGCACATGTCCTGCCGGCACGGTGGCGTAGCGGTAGAGTTGCTGCCTTACAGCAAATGCAGCGCCTGAGACTCAGGTTCGATCCTGTCTTCGGGCGCCGTCTGTACGGAGTTTGTACGTTTTCCCCATGACCTGCGTGGGTTTTCTCCGAGATCTTTGGTTTCCTCCCACACTCCAAAGATGTATGTAGGTTAATTGGCTGGATAAAATGTAAAAATTGTTCCTAGTGTGTGTAGGATAGTGTTAATGTGCGGGGATCACTGGGCGGCGCGGACTCTGGGCCGAAGGGCCTGTTTCCGCGCTGTATCTCTAAATCTAAATTAAATCAAATGCTATAATTTACCCAGATCGTGAAACACAAAGTTCTTCCTGAGGTGGCCAAATTTGGAGTTTCCTGTTCAAGCAGTGAAATAAGCACTAATCTTATGGTAAAAAAAAAATAAAGCTGTCAGGATTATTGCTGTAATAAAAATCCAGCTCACAAAATGAATATTCAAAGCACAACCTTAATTAAAAATGTGCGTTTTACTTATGCTCAGTCACATCTCTCCTTCACCATTGAGTGATAAGAGGATGGGTAACTGAAAGATGCAGACTTGAGTTCACTGTCTACATTTCCTGGGGGCACACTGAATGGGCAAGTCTTTCCATGCAGCATGAACTGAGATCTGGAATGGATCTCGGAGAAAGATGATGGAAGCAGATTCAGTCGTTACACTCAAAAAGGAATCGTGCATCCATATGGACAAATAGCATCAAGGGTACGGGAATAATTGGGAAAGCGGAATTAAACAGAACATTGAATGGGATTCAACTATGAAGTATCTCTAGCCTGTTCTGCCATTCAATGGGATTATAGGTGATCTTTTCCCCCATTTTCCTTAATACCTAGGCTTGTTAGAAATCTATCAATTCCAGATATAAAATTAACAACTGACCAATATTGAAATGCCCTTTGTGGAAGGATGCTCCAAACTTCTATTAAGCAATGCTTGTCTCGCAGTAAGAGCTCCTCCTGAGGATATAGACTTGATAGAAACATAGAAACATAGAAACATAGAAAATAGGTGCAGGAGTAGGCCATTCGGCCCTTCGAGCCTGCTGATCATCCAGCTCAGTAGCCTGTACCTGCCTTCTCTCCATACCCCCTGATCCCTTTAGCCACAAGGGCCACATCTAACTCCCTCTTAAATATAGCCAATGAACTGGCCTCAACTACCTTCTGTGGCAGAGAATTCCACAGACTCACCACTCTCTGTGTGAAGAAATGTTTTCTCATCTCGGTCCTAAAAGACTTCCCCCTTATCGTTAAGCTGTGACCCCTGGTTCTGGACTTCCCCAACATCGGGAACAATCTTCCCGCATCTGATGATGCAGGGTCTTGGCCCAGAACATCAATATACACCTTGTGTCCTCATGGAGTCTGCTTGACCTGCTGAGTTCTTCCAGCACCCCCTTCTGTCCCAGATTCTAGCACCTGCAGTAAAGCACAGTGCTGGAGTAACTTAATGGATCAGACAACATCTTTGGAGGTGATGTTCACTGGCTGAAATCGCTGAGTTACTCCAGTACTTTATGTATTACTCAAGATTGCAGCATCTGCAGTTCCTTGTGTTTCCAGCTCCTGCAGTCTGTATTGTCTTCATCTTTACAACATGCTTGTCCAACCTTAGTCTATCATTTCACAGGGTCTTCCATCAGATGTATGCACAACCTGCACTAGTTTTAAATTCTCTGTTATTAATTACAGGTAGTTCAAGCCATGAAGTCTTTACTGCCTGGTTTCCTCTCATTACATCTTCTTTTATCGCCAATGTTATTTCATCCTTGATCGAAAGTGCGACTCATTTAATTCCCAGCCCGGTCCATTTTACATCAACATCTCTGTAACGGGCAGCATGTTATTCTCTCCCAGTTGAATTTGTGCCTTCAATTCATTCGATTCTACTCTTCAACATTGTGGGTAAATTACTAGACCAGCAATCGGAGACAAATTATTGATTTGAGATGTGGATTTAAATCCCACCATTGTGGTTGAGCAATTTAATTATGTGAATCTAAATAAGTTCAGGAGCGAAATGTAATTATTGGTGAGGTGAGATGCTGTTTGCATACCAGTGTCCTTTAGTGAAATAAATAGTCTATCCCTTTCCAGTCTAGCCCATGAAGGATGCTTGACGTTGTTGTCTCTTAGCTGTCCTTTGAAACGGCCCCACAAGCCATTCAGTTCAGGAGAAGTTAACCATGGCCAATAAATGCTGCCCTTGCCAGTGACAACAACATCATGCGAATGATGAAGTTAAAAATACACTTACATGAAGCATGTTTATTTTGGTTCACAATGCTACGCTGTTCAAAGAGACAAACATATGGGCCGCACTGAATGTTTTCTGCTGGGATGTTTTGATTATGTCAGCTGCAATGAAATATTTTGCAAAATTTTCTAACCGGTTTTAAAAACAAGAACAATCTGGAAATAACCAGCAGGTCTGTGCAAAGGGAAAACAGAACTAATGCATCGAGGGAAGAGATAGGGTGACGCACATAGTACTTTTTCCCCGGGTAGGGGAAATCAAGAACCAGAGGACATAGGTTCAAGGTGAGAGGAGAAAGGTATAATAGGAACCTGGGGGGCATCTTTTTTCACGCAGAGGGTGGTGGGTATAGAGATTGAGCTGCCAGAGGAAGTATTTAAGGCATGCACAATAACAACATTTAAAAGACATTTGGGCAGGTACATGGAATGGAAAGGTTTAGAGGAGTGTGGCCCAGGGGTGGGCAAATGGGACTGGCTTGGATGGGGCAGCTTAGTCGGCATGGACAAGTTGGGCCAAAGGGCCTGTTGTCATGCTGTATGACCCTATCACTTCATGACCTCTCATCAGAACTTAATTGCGAGGGAAATAAAAGCATGTTTTACGTTGCAGACATCGGGAAGGTGTAGAGCGACCAATGTGAATTGGCCACTTGGATCCTCAAGGTTTTGTTGGCATTTAATAAGAACAAGGCTGATCTGATGGCAACTTCAATTCCAAACATCCATCTACCCACAATAACCTTTCACCCCCACATTAGCAAATATTCCAACACTAGCCTTCCACCGCATTTTGAAGAAGAGAAGTCCAAAGATTTATGACTCTGTGAAAGAGAAGATTTCATGTTCTAACTTTTGGGAGGAAGGAATGTTAAATGCAACACAATGCTAATGTTCTCTGATGGTTCTTTAACACTGATTGCTACCACTGGCATCAATTAGTTGCACAATGGCACCCAATGGAATACTTCGGGAAGGAAACAAATTAAGGGTTAGAATTGGCATTAATAACCTTCAGCACAAGAAGTAGGTTGAATAAAGTGGAAATGAGAAAGAACGCCTAATGTTTTATGTGAAGAAGGGTTTTGTCTGAAGAAGAGTTCCGACCTGAAACGTCGCCCATCCTTTTTCTCCAGAGATTCCGCCTGACCCGCTGAGTTACTCCAGCACTTTGTGTCTATCTTTTACGTGACAGAGTGGGTCAAACCTTTGGACTATGCCATGTCTAAATTTCATCCAAGTGTGCCTCTCATTATCAGTTTATTTGTCAATCCTGTGATTTCTTTACTTTATTGCCATATTCTTTCTTTTGTTGTTTGCGGTGTCCTTTAAATCTTATCTTTTCTCCCATAATTTCCTTTCCTTCCCTTAATTTTTCTCCCTTCACTTCCTGCACCATTTCCCTTCCATTCCTCATTCCATTTTCTCCTTCCGTATTTTCCTATCATTTTTCTTTCCTTAGTGTAAGAAAATAACTGCAGATGCTGGTACAAATTGAAGGTATTTATTTCACAAAATGCTGGAGTAACTCAGCAGGTCAGGCAGCATCTCAGGAGAGAAGGAATGGGTGACGTTTCGGGTCGAGACGTTTCGGGTCGAGACGTTTCGGGTCGGGTCTGAAGAAGGGTCTCTACCCGAAACGTCCCCCATTCCTTCTCTCCTGAGATGCTGCCTGACCCGCTGAGTTACTCCAGCATTTTGCGAAATAAATCTTTCTTTCCTTCATTGCCAAGGGCACTGATGGTGATGCCACGCGAGGCTCCTTTCCAGAGTCATGGCTCAAAATCCCACATGTTCTTCCCCCACAGATCCTATGGAATCAGCGCCTACAGTCTTGGACAGTTTTCAGTCCAGAGAAGTTAAAACCAGGAAAACGTTGGAGCTTCCCTGCATCGCTTCAGGTTACCCGAACCCAATGATCCGCTGGCTGAAAGACAACAAGCCTTTGCCAGTCGACAGCAGATGGACCAAACGCATCACAGGCTTGACGATCAACAACTTGCGTGTGGAGGACAGTGGGACCTACATCTGTGAGGTGACCAACACATTTGGCTCAGCGGAGGTTAATGGAATCATTAACGTAATAGGTAAGAGCATTCTAGGTTTCCATTGAAATGCAGTGAGCTCACAAATACACCCACCAGGGTGATGAATTTTCATGGAGTACGTGCCAGCTTAAATATAATATGTACAGTAGATGCAAATGTAAATGCATGCATTAACACGTGTCTTAATGTGTTCCAGTCAACAGTAAGACTTTAAATATTTCTTTCAAACTATCCTGTTATATTTTCACAAACAAGAGCATTTTTAAGCCATATGTATAGGGCAAATTGTTTTTTTAATAGTTTGTGAAGAGTATTTATGGAATTGAGAGATACGATAGTATGGACTGAATGAAAGAGATAGGATAGTTTGGATCGAGCAAAAGGCAAGGTGTTGGAGTAACCCAGGCAGCATTGCTGGAGGAGATGAATGGGGGTGTTTCGGGTCAGGACCCTTCTTCAGAGCCTACCCGAAAACGCCACTTATCCATTCCTTCCCAAAATGCTGCCTTGCTCATTGAGTTACTCCAGCACTTTTGTTTTGCTCAAGATTCCAGCATCCATGGTCCCTTGTATCACCATAAAATAGATACAGGTGCTTCCTGCGATTGAAAGGGACAGGACATGGGAACATAAAGATAAGGTTAAAGAAAGAAAAGCCTTGCATTCCTGCAGCAATGTTGACATATGTTTAAGGGCATAGTGGTGGCACGGTAGTTCATGCGTTTGCTGCATATCTCCCCAGTGACCCCGGCTATGTGCTGCTGAAGCAGAGGCCATTGTTACCATTAAAGCATAGCTGAAAGAAATAGTCAGTGGCAAATGGTGGGGTCGTGGTGCTGTTGCTTCGCTGGTGCTGGAGTTAATGCAACGGGACAGAGGAACATGATGTTCGGACACTTGCTTAGGTGGAAGATCGCCACAGATCGATCTACAGTGAACATGGTGAGAGTTGGTTGGGTTGCAAGACTAGCTTCAAACCATAAATTTCTGAATGACAATAAAATGTTTCAAGGATAGTGGACATAGAACATAGAACAGTAGAGTACAGGAACAGGCCCTTCTGCCCGCAACATCCATCCTGAACATGATGCCAGTTGAAACTAATGTCCTCTCCCTGTACGTGTTCTATATCGACTCCATTCCCTGCATATCCTTGTGCCTATCCAAAAGACCTGAGATGCCACTATTGTACCTGGCCCCACCACCACTCCTGGCACCCACCATACTCGTGTAAAGACACCTACCCTGCAAATCTCCATAAGCTCTGCTCCTCCCACTTTACAGCTATGCTATTTACTCTTTGACATCTCAACCCTGGGGAAAAGGTTCTGGCTGTCTACCATATCTATGCCTCTCATAATTTTCCATACTTCTATCAGGTCAGAGCAGATAAGCGCTGGATGCATTTTGCTGACCTCTGCTTGCTTCAAAAGGCAAACCTACAATACATTGGGAATGGAGAGACATGGATCATGTGCAGGCATCATGTTCCGCAGGGGCACTGTGGGCCGAAGGGCCTGCCCCTGTGCTGTTCTGCTCTATTTAGTTTAGTTTAGAAATACAGCGTGGAAGCAGGCCCTTCGGTCCATCGAGTCCGCGCCGACCAGCGATCCCCGCACACTAGCGCTATCCTACACACACTAGGGACAGTTTACAATTATACCAAGACAATTAACCTATAAACCTGTACGTCTTTGAAGTGTGGGAGGAAACTAGAGATCCCGGAGAAAACCCACGCAGGTCACGGGGAGAACGTACAAACTCCATACAGACAAGCACCCATAGTCAGGATCGAACCCGGGTCTCTGGTGCTGTAAGGCAGCAACTCTACCAATGAACCACCGTGCGACCCCAATGTTCTATTGAATATTGGCCATACCACCATTCATGACCCCCAACAACAACCTGTGGCCTATTTCTGAAGTGCCGTTGAGTCTAACACCTGCATGACTCTAGTCTAAGGGACCCAACAAGTGTTTGTTTAAAGTATCTGTTTCTACACTGGCAGGCACTCCTCTCTCAGCCCTGGAAACATCTGTTTTTTGTTCTTCCCCTTTCAATTACGTTAGACAGTCAAAGAAAGGAAGGAGGAATTAATCCATCTGAAGTGTGTTTTCCCTTGGCCGGAGGTGGTTGAAGCATTTCCACTCTGAGCTTCGTACTAAAAAAAACAGACATTTGGATGGCCTGAATCCAATGGTTTCTTTCACCAAATGTCTACTCGCCAGCCTTTCTCTGTCACCACTCTAGTCCCTGTAATTCTGCCTCTCTTTGTCACAGTGTTGTATATTTCTAAAACCTGTTTTTGTCCAGGGTGTCTATTTTGATGTTTTGATGGCAGTGAAGTTGGTGCAAGTCAAGTCTTTCTTGAGATGCGGCCAAGATCATCGAGTCAGCGCTGATCTGTAGGGAGTGGTGAACAGGAAATATAAGAAAATAACTGCAGATGCTGGTACAAATCGAAGGTATTTATTCACAAAATGCTGGAGTAACTCAGCAGGTCAGGCACCATCTCAGGAGAGAAGGAATGGGTGACGTTTCGGGTCGAGAAGAAGAAGGGTCTCGACCTGAAACATCACCCATTCCTTCTTTCCTGAGATGCTGCCTGACCTGCTGAGTTACTCCAGCATTTTGTGAATAAATACCTTCGGTGAACAGGAAAGGTTAGTTCCTTTGGGAGGTCCAGAGTTAGATCACAAGTGCCCTTTTGTTCCTGAGATTTGGGCATTTGCCGCGGGAGGGAGGGGTCGATACCACAAATAAGAGCAACTGGCAAACTCTGGTGTAGGATCTCATTATCATTTTTCACTTGACATCTGTGCAAGAAGTGGTAAAAGATTGCAGGAAGAAGGGAAAGGTTGAGCGATACTCACATGTGAGATGGAAGAGTTATAGCTAGATTCATGGTGCTATAGAGCATGGAAACAGTCACTTTGATCCAACTTGCCCATGCCATCCAAGTTGTCTTCCTGAATTAGTCCCATTTGCCCCATATTCCTCTGAACCTCTCTTTCCATGTACTTGTGAAACTGTCTTTTAAACGTTGTAGTTGTACCCATCTCTCCCACTTTGGCAGCTCGTTCCATACAGCCACCATTCTCTGCATGTGAAACATGCCTCCCAGACCCCCTTTAAATCTTTTCCCTTTCACCTTCAGCGAATGTTCTCCAGTTTTAAACTCCCCTTGGAACCACTTACAATCCATCTGAGTTACTACAGCATTTTGTGCCTTTTTTTGCAGTTCCTTGTTTCTGCAATCTTTCATGTCTATGCCTTTCATTATTTTATAAACTTTTATATGATCCCCTGAGCTCTGGGGAAAACAGTCCTAGCTTATCCAGTCGCTCCTTACACCTCATCTTCCAGTCCTGGAAACATCCTTGAGAATCTTCCCTGCATCCTCTTGAGCTTAGCCACATCCTTCCCGTAGTCTGATGAAGAGACGTGCACACAGTATTCCAGGTGCAGTCTCATCAATGTTTTGTAACATGGCATCTCAACCCTAGTACTCAATGCCCCATCTGATGAAGGCACGCACGGCAACCTCCCACCTTTACTCTATCAGTTCAACAGGAGAGTGGAGTGACCAGTTGCTGGAGCAGAATACAATGCAATGTGGATAAGATAAATGTTTAAGTAAATCTTGCTTAATATTTCATGTTCACAAACGTGTTCCACTGCTCCGGTGTCAGTGCAGGGCACCATCACCACAGTGAGTAGCTTGGAGCGTTCAGTATCATGATTGGGCTGTCATGGCACTACCTCCAGATCTAGGTGATGCACCATGGAACTGGAATGTGGCCCTTTCACAATGGAAAACTCGCAACGGTGCCTTTCTGATGCCTGAGAGAGTGGATGTCACACACTGGCACCATCGTAATAATTTAGTTTAGTTTAGTTTAGAGAAACAGTGTGGAAAGAGGCCCTTCAGCCCACCAAGTCCAGGTCAACCATCAATCCTGTACATGAGCACTATCCTACACTCAGGACAATTTACAGAAGCCAATTAATCGACAATCCAGCACTTCTTTGGAGTGTGGGAGAAAATCGGAGCACCCAGAGAAAAACCACACGGTCGCAGGGAGAACGTGCAAACTCCATACAGACAGCAACCGTAGTCAGGATCAAACCTGGGTCTCTGGCGCTGTGAGGCAGCAACTCTACCTCTGTGCCACGATGCCGCCCCTTTCTAGAGATCAAAATCCCTTTAACAAACTCTGCGGCTGTGTTGCAGAATATCTTTAGTAGGCTGCAGATCAAACCCGGGTCTCTGGCGCTACAAAGCAGTAACTCTACCGCTGCGTCACTGTGCCACTCATTTGATTGATATAAGAATAGAACGCATTAGTTAATGTTACACTAACTTTTCATATGGAGTGCAGGTAGTTCTGCAATAAAATGTGTTTCCATAACACAAGTTAGAAATAACACCAGGGATCAGGAACTAGGGAACCACCTAAAAGTTACTTTGGAAATCGACAAGCAGAAAAAAGTCTGTCTTGGATTTAAACAGTATAGGAGGCAAATAAAAACTGTTTCTATGTAACTCGCATACAGTAGTCAGACACCATTATCCCTTAGGAACACAGCTACTGCTTTATTCACAAAATGCTGGAGTAACTCAGCAGGTCAGGCAGCATCTCGGGAGAGAAGGAATGGGTGACGTTTCGGGTCGAGACCCTTCTTCAGACTGAAACGTCACCCATTCCTTCTCTCCCGAGATGCTGCCAGACCTGCTGAGTTACTCCAGCATTTTGTGAATAAATCGATTTGTACCAGCATCTGCAGTTATTTTCTTATATAGCTACTGCTTTAACCGCAGGTGGCTATTGGAATTAACAAGCAACTGTTTCTGGTGTCACTTGTGCAATAATACTCTATTAAACAATGTAACATGCAGCCTTTAGTATTTTCACCATGCAGTAACAACAGTAAATATATTGTTAATGAAAATAACTTTCTGAAAATCCAGCGTTAAAAATAACTTTGTTATTGTGAGTTTGAAACTCTCTGGTCCCGAACCTGCTTTCCCCAATTGACACAATTGTCTTAATAACATGATTTTCTATAACACAAAGTTTCTTAGGAACAGAATTACCTTTGTCAGATCATCAAACTAAAGGTGCGAATCATAAAGTACAGTGTCCAGTGGTCCCACTTTAGAGAGGTCTTGTTCCTAATCCCGAGACGTGGACCCAAATCCCATTACAGCAGCTAGGAAATTGAGTTGAATTCATTAGAAATAGTTGGTATCAGTGATGGATTGTCCTAAAGACCATCCTTTATGTCCTTTAGGGGGAGGAAATCTAATACAATTGTGGCTGGCGATGTGAAATAACCTTGAAAGCCATTCAGTTCAAAGGCCAGATAGACACAAAGTGCTGGAGTAACTCAGCGGGGCAGGCAGCATCTCTGGAGAGAAGGAATGAGTGATGTTTTGGGTCGAGACTCTTCTTCAGAGGGTGTGAAGAAGGGTCTCACCCCAAAATGTCACCCAATGTAGATGGGACTCGAGCTGCCCAAAACTTGTGCTGAAAGACCAATCATGAGACCACTCTTGTTGAGACTTGGATAAGGTGATGTTTAATGTCATTGAGTGTCCAGGAGTTACCTGAGATTGAGGCCATGATCCGAGACTTCTTCCACCTGTTACTCGTTGACATACACTCACTCTTTAGTCAGAGGGTGGTGAATCTGTGGAGTTCTTTGCCACAGTAGGCTGTGGAGGCCAAGTCAGTGGATATTTTTAAGGCAGAGATAGACAGATTCTTGATTAGTACGGGTGTTAGGAATTGTAGGGAGAAGGCAGGAGAATGGGGTGAGGAGGGAGAGATGGATCAGCCATGATTGAATGACAGAGTAGACTTGATGGGCCGAATGGCCTAATTCTACTCCTGTCACTTATGACCTTATGATAACTCTGTATGGAGTGAGAACAACCTGGAACATAAGCAGGGCTTTGGCAGATCAATGTTACTGCATTTATGTTTAAGATGGATTGATTGTTGGCGTAAGAATGTACACACACCAACATTGTCCCCTGGAGCCAAATGGCCTGGTGTACGTTCCCTGGCATTTTATTTCAGTGTTTGATTTCTCATCCAGGGTGAAAACTTATAACACATTTGGGTGTTCCAAATGGATCCACTATGCCAGGCATGATGGAAGTCAGGGTTTTGGGGAGAAGAATGGGGTTAGGAGGGAGAGATAGATCAGCCATGATTGAATGGCTGAGTAGACTTGATGGGCCGAATTGGCTAATTCTGCTCCTATCACTTATGACCTTATGAAGTGGCCATCTTAGGCCAGAAAATATTTAAAGTTTTGCAGTGTCACCTTTTGCCAAGCTTTTTTTTTTGGTCTACTCTTTCGTTGACATTTTGTTATCGCCGACCCTCTTTCAGCCACAGAGCAAAGCCAAAAGAGGCTCTAACTATCAGAAGGCAACTGGGAAGACAATTGATTAGCCTAACTTTTTCTGGCGTGAATATCTGACATTATTGTGAACTTGGAAAATAAAGGAGCTGTCAGTGCTACACTGTGTATCCATGTCTGTGCTGGATTCTGTACGTCGTTGTGAAGTGTCCTGCCACCATCTCCATTGTTGAAAACACTCCGCTTCTTCTGTGGTGTTGAGTAGGAAAGGACTACTCCAGATCACAGCCCAGTTGCTAGTCATCTGCCCAAACAGAGCCAGATCAAAACTGTTAAGAATGGAGAGCTGCCATTAACGTCTCTTTTACATCCAAGAATGCCTCTTCTTTTGATTTAATTTAGTGGGAGAATGTTTCTCCAGGCTTTTACATGCCAAATGGTCAAGAATTGGGTCAGAAATATTTGTCTTTAATAGCCGCTAAATTGGAAGATCTCACAAAGACCATTAGGATTACCACTTGGAGAGAAGAGGATGCTTATGTTTACACATCAAGTTGCCATGATCTCAGTGTCTTAAAATATGGTGGAAGTAAATTTAATAATAAAAGTCTCTTAGTGCCCATTGAATGTGCTGAATGGACTAATTTCCCCCTGAGGTGTCTGTTCTCGGCCCTACGTTTGGACTGATAACGTCAGTGAATTGTTGAGCACCATCGTCCAAATAAGACATTAATTCATTGACATGTCCAGATGGATCTACAAATTCGTACAGGTATATATTAGGAGCAGTTCTCCCAGGTGACGTGGCCAACATTCCACTTACAACCAAGATCACTGACGACAGATTAACTGGAGGTTCATCCCATTTGTCAGTTGTGACAGCTGAGTGTATTTGAATTGGCTGCAATACTTTTGTGCGTTTTCTGTGGCAGCTCGAGGGTAAGAGAGGGTTCTTCGAATCGATTCCATCCATTGCCTCCAACATTGGGCTTAAGGCAAGCAAAACTGGAACAACAGTGTATGCTTTCAAATAAATCAGTGGGGAGGACTTTCATGTTAAAGCCATTTACTGAAAACATAGAGCATGGCATTTAGAAGAGTAGATCACAGGAACAGGCCATTTGGCCCACAATGTCTGTGCCAAGCATGAAGCTAAACTAATCTCATTCTGGTATTTCATAATCTCATACTTGCATTTGACTGTATTTTGCCACTGTAGTGATTTTCTCCTTGTAGTATTAGTTTTAGTTTCAGAGACACAGCGTGGAAACAGGCCCTCGTTCTACTTCTGACATAGAAGTAGGTAACACTACTTCTACGTTATCTCAGTTTTGATTCCGACACGTTACGGGCAATCTTTACAATTTTTAAAGAAGGCAATTAACCTACAAACCTGCCCGTCTTTGGAGTGTGGGAGGAAACCGAAGTGCCCGGAGAAAACCATGGAGAGATCCTCAGGAAAACCAACCTGCAGGAGAAGCTCATGATGTCCTTCTATCGCTGCTCCATCGAGAGTGTGCTGGCATACTGTATAACCACATGGTATGCCAGCTGCTCAGAAAAGGACAGGAAGGCCCTTCAGAGGGTCATCACGACGGCCCAGAAGATCATCGGCTGCTCACTGCCCTCCCTGGAGCACCTGTTCAGCCTACGCTGCCTCAGTAGAGCAGGCAAAATAATAAACAATCCATCCCACCCCGGCCACCGTCTGTTTGTTCATCTGCCCTCTGGTCGACGTTTCAGGTCGATCAAATCCCGAACAAACAGACTTAAGAACAGTTTTTACCCCAGGGCCATACGAGAACTGAACACTACCTTCTGCACTAGGCAACACTGTTAAAAAATCTTTTGTACTTAATATAATTGTATTTATTTGTTTTTGCATTTATTGCATATATGTTTTTTACGCACCGTCAGGATTGGCTATTTTTTAATTTCGTTGTACTCGTTGCAATGACAATAAATGAATATTATTATTATTATTATTATTATTATTATTGCACAAACTCCATACAGACAGCACCCATAGTCAGGGGCTCTCTGCTGTAAGGTCCTGCTCCACTGTGCCACCCTCTTCAACCACTATTTCTGTGTCATATTTGCAGATCCACTGAGAGTGACAGTGACTCCAAAGAAGCTGAAGACTGGGATCGGCAGCACAGTCATCCTCTCGTGCAGTGTGACAGGGTCCCCTGAGTACGTCATCAGGTGGTACCGAGACACCGAGCTTGTGGTTCCCGACAATTACATTTCCATTCGAGGAATCAACAACGAAACCCTCCTTATCACATCTGCTCAGAAGAGTCACTCAGGGGCCTACCAGTGCTTTGCCACCAGGAAGTCTCAGACTGCACAGGACTTCTCCATAATCGTCTTAGAAGGTGAGTGCTTTGAAAACCATAGCCACGAGATTTCACAATGGCGCATGGTGAGTTCTCTACTTTGAACAGGCCAAGACTTCAATGCTACTATCATCATTTAAACCACTGCTGGCAAATGGAGCTGATATTCAGACTGCACAGGGGAGTTCTGCTCAGCTGTCATCCAATCTGCATTTGGTTTCTCCAGTGTAGAGGAGATCACATCATGGGCTTCGAATGGAATTGAAAGAAGTGCAAGTGAAACTTATGCTTAGACATTGGCTAATATGTTTTTCAGCTTTATTTTAAACATTGGACTTCTTTAAATCTAGGTCAAATAATTAACTTTTAACCAAAACAAGATCAGCTTTGATGCAAATTAAATAAGAAAGATGTAAAGGCTGGCAATATGAATGTTAAAGATATGATCCAGTCTAACTTTGCTGTACCACCTCAAATTGGAAACAGCTTGGTAAACATCATGCTCATACAATGTTTATGGAACCTAATGGAACAATGAAATTCTTACTTCCAGCAGCATTTAAACACAATATACATAGATAATATGTAATAGACAAAAAAATCAATAAATTAATAAAAATACTAGTGCACGAAAACCCAAAGTCCTTTGTGACAGTCTGTAGTTCATAGGTTAGTGTTGTGTGGTGTTCAAGATGGTTGTTGGGATGAAGCTATTCTTGAACCAGGTGGTCATGGTTTTCAGGCTCCTGGACCTTCGTCCTGATGATGGACACAAAATGCTGGAGTAACTCAGCAGGACAGGCAGCACCTCTGGAGAGAAGGAATGGATGATGTTTCGGCTCTCAACCCATTCCTTCTCTCCAGAGATGAGGCCTGTCCCGCTGAGTTACCCCAGCATTTTGTGTAAACCAGCAGCTGCAGTTCCTTCCTACATTCTTCTTCCAGATGGTTGGGGTGTAATGAGAGCCTGGTCAGGGTGATGAAGTTGGCTGCCCCCCCCCCTTCATGACCCCTGAATTCACTCCTTGCCCGCTAATTTCCCCTTTCTCCATTCTTTCTCTTTCTCCATTCCCAGACGGAACGCCTCGGATTATCTCATCCTTCAGCGAGAAGGTGGTGAATCCGGGCGAGCAGTTTTCCCTCATGTGCGCGGCGAAGGGCGCTCCTCCACCCACCCTCTCCTGGACGCTGGACGACGAGCTGATCGCCAGAGACAGCGGGCACCGGACCAACCAGTACACCATGACGGACGGCACCACCATCAGCCACATGAACGTCACCAACCCGCAGATCAGAGATGGAGGCCTTTACCGCTGTGCCGCGCGAAACCTGGTCGGCAGCGCCGAGTACCAAGCGCGAATAAACGTAAGAGGTGCCTGTCTACTTTTCAATATCAGATAGGAATATCTTCTTTTGTTAAGTCTGTTATGTTAACCCAATGTTTTATTCCAAGCACTTACTTATAGCTTTTCAATCGCCGTTGGATTTCCTTCCTGAAAGGATCATCAGGCCGATATATTCCCATCATTAATTGTTGCACATTATCTTCCTCTCTTTCTTTCGAGACTCTGGCATTTTCTCCTTTTTGCCTCCTCCACTTCAACTCTCCGTACCAACCTACGACAGGGGAACCGTGCACCCTGGTATCCGATCGTGGACCTCCCATAGGCAGCAAACCTTGTGGGTTTTGTCCTCTTCAATACTATCGACTGCAGTTTCAACTTACCTGTTATAACACAGGAGTCCATTCAGCCCACCAAGCCCATACCAGCAGCTCGCTCATGTTTGTGGTTCTGAGATGGTTGGGAGGGTTGGAATAGAGAGGAGTCAAGGAGCAAAGAATGTTCGGGTCCAGAAAGAAATAGGGGAGAATTATGAGCAATGATTAATAAAGGGAATATACCTGGATGTGCACGGCATTCCTATTCATTGTTGTGTCAGTAATGTTATGGACCCAATTGTTGGACTGAAATCCAAAGCTAGATACACTATTTTCCACAGCTCTGACAGTTTGTGTCAAATCTCTCTTTATGCCCCAAGTGTGGATTCAGATTTCTTTCACATTGACATTGAAAAAAACAGTTCACCGCCATCCACAAATGAGGCTAGAAAAATCGATGCAAGTGCCTGATAGAGCTAGCATCTGTCTGAATACGGCTTTGCTGAAACTACACTGAGTTATATCAAAGTTTGAATTACTAGACCTTTATGTTCTTGTAAAGATGCCCCGCAGATTGGAGCAGTATATATTTGACTGACCAAAGAGCTTGTCCCTGCACATGGCCATTGCTCACCATGTTACCATACACCATACATCCTTACCATACAGGGACAAGAGGAAACCTACTACACCTTGCCATTGCAAGCAATGCCATCTCCCCAGGAATACGGTGATACTAATTAGGCCCTGACAAGAATGATTTTAGGGAGAATTTCCAAATGTTTTCACTGTTACAGGTGAGATGACTCTCAAGTTGCTCTTGTGACATTGCAAAGGTATTTATTCACAAAATGCTAGAGTAACTCAGCAGGTCAGGCAGCATCTCAGGAGAGAAGGAATGGGTGACGTTTCGGGTTACTCCAGCATTTTGTGAATAAATACCTTTGATTTGTACCAGCATCTGCAGTTATTTTCTTGTGACATTGCAATCGCCAAAAGTATTGATGGAATAAATTTTTAAACGAAACACACATTTGTTTACGACTTTCAAACATAATTGTTTTAAATGAGGAGCTGTACTAGTGGAAATTGAATCTTGACTACATTTCATTGGCATGATGTGGCCCATTCTGGAGGCCAAGGTCCAATGGCACAACACCAACACAGACCTTGCGGCAAATTAGTTCAAAATAGTGACCGCCTACAATGAATAATAGTCCACTCCTTGCCTGAATGGGGAATAACCACTTGTTTGTGGAGCCCTGGGAAGATTGGTGTCCAGAGGAGATGGTGCTGCCCTCCCAGGTTTCCTCTGCTCTATTTGAGCCAACACTTCCAGTCCAGGAGCTGGCCGACCCCAAAATCAACACAGGATTAAGGAAAGTTTCATATAGACACAGGAGGAATAGTGGGATAGCTCCTTAGTCAGTGTCTCCACGATAGCTTCTGCTCCGACACACTCCTATTGACCTCAGCTTCATGTCTACCTTGCTTCTGACAAAGTCCCCCACAGTTGGCTGGTCCAGGTTTGGGCTCATGGGATTATGGGATCCAAGGTGTGTTGGCAGACTGGATCCAAAATTGTTCTGGTGATGGAAAGCACAGGGCAGTGCCTAGCAGCGTCTGTGAAGGGAAATGGTTTCAGGTTAGGACCTTCTTCAAATCCAGAGTAGAGGAGAGATAACTGGCAGAAAGAGTTGGGGGGGGGGGGAAGGAATGGGGCAGGAGCTGGCCAGTGATGGGTAGATCCAGGTAAAGAGGGGTTGGCAAGTGCATCTTGTGGGAAAGCGAAGGATGGCAAAGGCAGGAGGTGATAAGTGGAGACAAAGAGCTAAAGGTGGTGAAATCTGATGATAAAATAGGAGAGGAATGAAGTTTTAAACCGGGGGGAGAGATGGGATGTAGACAGGAATGGGGACGTGGGGGATAAATTAGGGGATCCCAAGGGAATGGAGAACATTCTCCCTATGAAGGTATTTATTCACAGAATGCTGGAGTAACTCAGCAGGCCGGGCAGCATCTCGGGAGAGAAGGAATGGGTGACGTTTTGGGTCGAGACCCTTCTTCAGACTGCAGAAATGTCACCCATTCCTTCTCTCCTGAGATGCTGCCTGACCTGCTGAGTTACTCCAGCATTCTGTGAATAAATACCTTCGATTTGTACCAGCATCTGCAGTTATCTTCTTATTCTCCCTGTGAACGCGTGGGTTTTCTCTGGGTGATCCAGTTTCTTCCTACATCCCGAAGATGAGCAGGTTTGTAGGTTAATTGACTTCTTTAAATTGCCCCTAATGTGCAGGGAGAGGATACAAAAGTGGAAGCACATACAACAAGTGTGAATTTGTGATCGATGGTCGGGAAGGACTTGGTTGGCCCGAGGGGGCTTGTTTCCATGCTGCATCCCAAAACTAAAGCATTCCCAGCAACATGAGATGTTCCCCGTGCCCTCCTATGTTTCTGCTCGTTGAGGTTGGAAAGGACGGTCTTTTACGCCGCTCCCTCATTCATGTTGAGCCTGAAGCAGTGCGGCAAGGCCTGGAACCAGCTCCTCCATTTGCCCCAGTGAAAGGAACAATGAGGCTTAGGTGACAGTGAGGCTCGAAGCGTCGCAGATCGTTCACAAGCTGCGACTGAAAGCACGCGGGTGGGACCGCAACGGTCGGACGCCCAAGGGAGCACTGGCAGAGTAACTTTCTGCCAGAGATTTAATCATTAAAATAAGTCAATCCTGGAGTTTTTGTGCTTTCTTCCAACCCTCCTCTGAGTTCTTACAGACAGATCCCCTGTTGAATCACATTCTGGGATGGCAGGTGCTTGAGAGAAAGCTTCAAGTTTCCACATTAGCTTTGGGCCTGAATTCTTTCTTTCAAATCACATTTGACAAACCAAAGCAAAAATAAACATCCAGTATGATCTTTTAGTCTTTTTTTAATGTCGCCTACATTTCACGCCTGGCCCCCCCTTCTCAGCCTTCTTCACAGTTTATTGCACACAATTATACCCAAGACTTTTTAACAAGCAATACATTTAAAGAGACAACATCCTATTTTGGCGCTTTAAGAGGACTTTCAGTTTAAATGCCTCTTGCAAATTATATATTTTTTTCTCTCCTGACTACAGGACTGCAAAGTGTGATTACTTCAAGGATGTTTGGGGATCACTATCTAGTAAGCTTCAAGGGTAATTGCATTCCTGAGAGTTGCAAGTTAATCCCTCGTCTAATTAATATCTCCAACCTGCCAGCTGAGATAAAATGACGGGCCAAATTTCCCTGAAGCTTTTTGATGATTTTTTGAGAGAAACAGATGAACAAAGAAACAATGGACCAGGAGGGACCAAGGTTCCCCCACTGCATCTAATGAGGCACCTCCTAATGTGAAATCCTTTCATGGAGGCCTGAGTCACTTCACCCTGACCCAGAAACTCTTGGGTTGAGTGGAATGATTTTTCCTGTCTTCCTTTCCCATCATTTGTTTTGCCCATGACGATTATTACCCAAGATCTACAGTATCTGCTCCACCAAATTGGCAACTTAGGCCGTGTTGTTTAGGGTGGGTCCCCATTAAAAGAAGGACCATTGTTCATTGTGTCTGGAGGTGAGGTAAGTATGAAGTGGGAGAGATTAGTGTATTGTGTCAGTGCCATTGACTAGGTTTTCCCAGATTCCCCCACCTCTTCATATTGGCTTACCTCCCCTCCACTCTCTCACTCCAGAGGAAGGGCCTCGACCAGAAACGTTGACTGTCCATTTCCCTCCACAGAGAGTCCAATGGTTCTTTAGTGTCACGGGGGCACAACACGGTGAAATCCTTTCGCACAACCACAAATGCCCAGTCGCCACAATGTTGGCGCGTTTACAATGACAACAAAACGCAGAAACCACAAACCGTCCAAAGTCCAGTCCACATGTTGGAAGTCCTGTAGCGTCCCCCAATTCAGGAAGCCCGCGACCCGACACCCCTCTCCTCTGCCAACCACCCCCTGGGTCCCGGGAGGTGTCCCACACAGCCGACCTTGAAGGTGCTGGAGGCGATAGCCCAGTCCCTCTTCTGCCGGCAGATCCCTGGTGCCTGACCTGAGTTCCACCAGCAAGTCATTATTTTGTTCCAGATTCCCAGCATTTGTAATCCCTAGGTTTCACAACTCTACTGTCCTGTCAAAGGTGTATAATTTGGGCTCTCTCGGATTTCTCTGACAATGTCAGCATTCACTGCCCACTTCTGTTTGTCCTTAAACAAGTGCAGTGAGCTGCCTCCTTGCTGTGCTGCAGTGTTTGTGATGTGTGGTTTACCCACAGTCAGTGGGGTCAAGAGTCTCTTCAACAATGAAGGAACAATCGTGTATTTTTGAATCAGTGTGGTGTGTGGTTTGGATTGGAACGTACAGATGATGCATCTGGTGCTCGTTCTTCTAAGTGTTACAGTCATAGAGTTAGACATCGTGGGAACAGGCCCTTCCGCCCATCTTGCCCACGCCGACCAACAGGCCCCATCTACACTGGTCCCACTTGCCTGCAATTGGTCCATATTCCTCTAAATCTGTCCTATCCATGTACCTGTCTAAATGTTTCTTAAACGTTGCAAAAGTACCTGCCTCAACTACCTCCTCTAGCAGCTCGTTCCATACACCCACCACCCTTTGTGTAAATGTACCCCTCAGATTCCTATTAAAACGTTCCACCCTCACCTTAAACCTATGATTCCCCTATCCTAGGCAAAAAAAAAGACTGTGCACTTACCCGATCTATTCCTCTCATGATTTTGTACATCTCTATAAGATCACCCCTCATCGTCATTCTGTTTCAGAGAAGGCTGTAATCAGATGCTGTGTGGAAAGAGCCCATGTTGACTTGTATTTTGGCCTTCCCTGGGGGAAGCCTCATCTGCTCCATAACCCCATCCTTCAATGATTAGTACAGGTGTCGGGGTTTATGGGGAGAAGGCAGGAGAATGGGGTTAAGAGGGAGAGATAGATCAGTCATGATTGAATGGCAGAGTAGACCTGATTCTGCTCCCATCGCTGATGAACTTATGAATTTATGTATTCATGGTTGCGAATGGCGATCCAGAATTTTCAGGTCGACTTTAAACAGAGTGGCACTCAAAGACCACAATTAAAACAAAAACGATTTCATAAAGTGTGCAAAATGTTATTTTTTAAATTTGAAAATCCACAATGCCCAATGGTTGTTTTGAAGACCAGTGATAAAGGGTAGGCCATAACTAGACATGGAGTAGTGTGATAAATGTCACTGTGGTGTTTTAATGCAGGAATCCTTATTCACAGGCTCACCGAGTATTCGCTCCATGAAGAACATCACGGCCATTGCCGGCAGAGATACCTTCGTTAACTGCCGGGTCATTGGATATCCCTACTACTCCATCAAATGGTACAAAGACTCAATATTGCTTCCTGACAATCACAGGCAGGCCGTGTTCGAGAACGGCACCTTGAAGCTCATGGATGTGCAGAAGGGGATGGATGAAGGGGAGTATGTCTGCAGTGTACTGGTCCAGCAACAACACTCCATCAGCCAGAGGGTCCACATCGCAGTGAAAGGTACGGCTGACGGGCACGGGACAGTGGGGGCTGCACGCGGCTGATGCACAGAAGGCGTCAGTGTTTAACGTCCATTGTATATGAAAGCTTCTGCTGCCTCCGCAACCCTCCTGTCCACCTCCCTGCCCTGCTCCACTCCCTCGCCCCTCACTCCTGCCCCTCCCTTCAGCCATAACAGGGTAAAACCAGGGTGGCCGCGGAGATAAACTATAAGCAAGGTCAATGATTTGTGTATTTGAGGTGTTTCCTGGCTCTGACAGTGTCCTTGGGTGCATTGAACATAGAACAGTGCAGCACAGGAACCACAATGTCTGTGCTGAACATGAAGCGAAATTAAACTTATCTCCTTGTGGTCCAGATTCCTCCATTCCTGTGCCTATCTGAAAACTTCCTAAACGCCACTCATGAATCTGCTTCCACCATCACCCCACTTTCCAGACACCCTACCAACCTCTGTGTAATAAAACTTGTCCCGCATAACTCCTTTAAACTTTGCCCCTCTCACCTCACCTTTAGGCTTGTCACTTCTACCCTGGGAAACCCAGTATAGTCTTGCGGCACAGTTACAAGCAGGGTTTGAATACTACTGTCAACTGTGAAATAATGCAAGTGCCTGGTGAGGAGCAAAGTTGCACCAGGATTCTCTTCCCCTTGGACAGGATTGGTATTTGACTGAGGTGAACCATGGTGTCCAGTCATCACAACATTCTCTGCAACAAACTACTTGAAGCTTTGGCATTGCCCCTTCACTTCATGCTAACCGCCCCTTCTCTGTTGGCAGGCTACTATCTAATTCATCGAGAGGCAGCAAATTTCCCCTCCAATGGTCTGTTGTATCTGCAACCTTCAAACTAAGACACCATTCCATTAAATTCAAACCATGCACCAATGAAATGTAGAGTGAAGAGTACAATAGAGAGATACAAAGGCATCATAACGAGGAGGCAGAGGAAAAACAGTGAAGAAATAGAAATGGAGTATGGCACTAGGGAAGTGTGGTCGAATAGTTGGGGGCGTAAGTGAAGGAAACGTACGGAGATCGAGTTGTAGAGGCATGGAGATAAACTGGAGTAGAATGACACATAGAGAAAGTAATTTATTCACAAAATGCTGGATACTCAGCAGGTCAGGCAGCATCTCAGGAGAGAAGGAATGGGCGACGTTTCGGGTCGAGACCCTTCTTCAGACTGTAAGGTGTGGATGTACAATAAAAGCACACTGGTGGATGGACTGCCACAGTCCACTCTCCTGGTGGATGGACTGCATTCCCAGGAATGAAAGTGCAAATGGAATCTGCTCTAGAAAGGGTCATTATAGGGTCATGGCAGATCTATGATTGAATGGCGGAATAGACTTGAAGGGCCAAATGGCCTTATTGTGCTCCTAGAACTTATGAAATAGCAATGAGAGCGTAGAGTGTGTTTGAAATCCAATTGGGTAAAGAATTGGATTTACCCGGGAAAAGTATTCTTTCTTCATTCTTTCATTTCTTTGCCCAATAGGATATTTTGTGTGGAAGCCTGCAGTGGCGGTCTTCATGTGATGACCGATGGTCACCAGGAGTGGGAAACATGCTCTACTTCCTGCTCAAGTGTTATAGTTAGTCCCCTTGTCCAACCAAGGGCCCAGGTTCCCCTTTGCTCTCATTCTGCCAGTTTATGATGCAGACACGTTTCCAGCTAAATGGTGAGGTACAGGATCAAAGGAACAGATGAGGCCGTGAGATTGTCCATCCCAGTAGAACATGGGCATACCGCGATAGTTCTGGGGCCCCCTCTTTCTTTCCCAGTGATTGACAAGCCAAATTAATTCTGTGTCATTGGTGGAAGGTTAATTAAATTTCCCAAGCTTCAGAGGAAACCCTCTTTAAATAAATGCATGATGTCAGTCAAAGAGAAAGGGCAAAAATAATGTGAGAACGAATGCAATTTATTTGCAACATAAAAATCGAGATTCTTCTTACATGCAAAACAAGGTTTCAAAATGTCGACAACGTATTAATGTATGTAACCTGTGCAAGACTGATCTCCTCCAGTGTTACTGCAGTGCCTTTGAATGCTTTGCCAAAAAAATAAGACGCATCGTTTTTAAGTGCTCAAGAGAACATCTAAAATGCATCTTGCTCACATTAATTATTCAGGGCTATGCAGAGAGCTGTGTGTTTAGACGGAGCCATTGCGTTTCCAAGCCTTGTTGTGATTAAATTCTGATCATACTACACAAGAGCAAGGCTTGTGACCCCAAGAATTTGCTGCTCAAATGTGGGGGTGTAATACTTCAATACTTCGGGAAGGCACAGATACCCCAGGGGAGCTTCAGCGATTAAAGCCCAGCACCTACAAACAAACCTGTTTGCATCTGCCCTGACAATCTTGGATCTTATGATCGGGTAGAACTTGGCAGATCCTGCAGTCTGTTAAAGATATTCTGCAACACAGCCGCAGAGTTTGTTAAAGCGGTTCTGATCTCCAGAAAGGGGCAGCACAGTGGCACAGAGGTAGAGTTGCTGCCTCACAGCGCCAGAGACCTGGGTTCGATCCTGACGACGCGTGCTGTCTGTACAGGGTTTGTACGCTCTCCCTGTGACAGCGTGAGTTTTCTCCGGGTGCTCCAGTTTCCTCCCACACTCCAAAGACGTACAAGTTTATAGGTTAATTGACTTTGGTAAAAACATTCTAATTTGTCCATCGTGTTTAGGATAGGGGTAGTGTACGGAGTGATCACTGGCGCATGCGGACGCGGTGGGCCAAAGGGCCAGTTTCTGCACTGTATCCGTATCTCTACAGATTGCTTTGTGAGTGGGACACGTCCAAGGCTTGGCCTTTACAAAGCCGTGAACCCCAAAACCCCAGCGAGAGCCTTGTACCCCAAACATTTATTAGACTCCAGCTAGCCTGACTGAGTAGCTTGAGAGCCCTGGTGGACTGGAATTTATGAAAAAATAGATGCTGTGCCTTGAGTTTATATTGATCTGCATGGGACCCGTGTCAGAGGTCAAAGACAAAGAGGTCAGAGTGGGAGTAGGGTGGAGGAAAAAGTGAGAGTGGAGGAAGCTCAAGGTCAACCTGTCACATCCGATAGCAGTGATTCCAGTGTTTCTCACTGAATAAAACGCACTTCTCAGTGGCCACCTTGATAAAGATCATTAAGTCAGTGTCCAACGGTGGTAAAGGTAGACACAAAATGCAGGAGTTAATCAGCGGGTCAGGCAGCATCTCTGAAGAGAAGGAATGAGAGAAGGAATTTACCAACCGTGGGAAATCCTGTGGCAAAGTTACGTTGCTGATCAGTTTCAGATGAGATCTTTTGGTTGATCTGTCTAGGATTCATTTCACCCTTTATTTCAGATCTAGATTGACTTTGTGCTTGGATTTCTGAGGATTTAAGTTAGCAGCTGATCACGTTTTCATGGTAAACTGTAGTAATGTCAAGTTGATGGAAGTGATTAAGGTTGACAAATGCGGTTAAATATTTCTTGCTCTTCACCCACCAAACAATGAACGCCAATTTGCTTCCAGTTCCCCCGCTGATCCAGCCCTTTGAGTTCCCCCCAGCGTCGATCGGCCAGCTGCTCTACATCCCCTGCGTGGTGTCGTCGGGAGACATGCCCATCCGCATCACCTGGCGGAAGGATGGTCAGGCCATTCTCTCCGGCTCCGGGGTCACCATCGAAACCAAAGAGTTCATGAGCTCCCTGCAGATCTCCAGCATCTCCCTCAAGCACAACGGCAACTACACCTGCATCGCCAGTAACGAGGCGGCCACCATCATGCGGGAGCGGCGGCTCATTGTACGCGGTGAGTCTCTCCCGTGCTTTCCCCCACGTGACGTGTCCTGTTTACCGTCCTTGGCCAACGCCCTGGGTATCTACTGAGTTCTTGCAGAGGCGCCGATAGCAATGGAGGCCAAGGTGGTTTTGGGGTGGCAGGGTCCATTGAGTAAGAACAAGCCATTTTAATTGGGAAGTTGTTCAAGTGATCTTTCAGCTTAATATCCAAAACACATCTTAATTGGCTGTGCATTAAATGATTATTAATGGGATTTTTCAATGATAAATTATAAATTGTCACTAGTGTGTGCAGGATACTGTGGGGATTGCTGGTCAGCACGGACTTGATGGGCCGAAGGGCCTGTTTCCGCACTGCATCTCTAAAACAAAAAACAAAAACAATCTAAATAGGCAGCTGTTTTTGTCAAGAATTCAACTGTAATCATATTTTCCTGGGAACATGACAAGGTGAAGATTTATGCTAGCTGTTGATTCTGTAGTAAACATTGGCCAGGACAACACTTTGCTTTCGTCTAATTCATGTCATAGGTCGGCCTACTGTGCAACTGGTAAGAGAAAAGAGTCAAGAGTGTTTATTTCCCAAATGCATCGAATATGAACCAGACCTTGCTGCAGCTTTAGAGGCACATTGGACACAAAGAAAATTACAATAAATTATTAGTCATTCTAAGTAAACCAGACCGTAATAGTGCAACATCTGAAGTATGTGGAGCAGCCACAGTAACGTAAAGTGTTTAGTTGTTCACTGTTGAGGCAGAGGTTCAGTTAGGGTTATTCAAGAACCTGATGGTCAATGGGAAGAAGCTCTTCTTCTATGTGGAAGTAGCAATCTATATGGAAGTAAGTAACAGTTGTCAGACTCTTGTACCTACTTCCCGATGGCAACAAGGAGAAGCGAGCATGAACGTGGTGGTGTGGGTCTTTGATGATATCAACTAGTTGAGCTGCTGCCTCACAAGTCTGGAGACCCAGGTTTAATCTGACCTCTGGTGCTACTTTATGCATTTTTGAGTGCATTTTCTCACCGTGTGACCATTTAAGTTTCCCTCAGGTGCTCTGATTTCCTCCCACATCAATAAAACAAAATGCAGGTTGGTAGGTTAATTAGTCACTGTGACATTTTCTCCTTGGGAATGTGGGGAAGGTGATATGGGATTAGCGTAAATGGGTGTTAGTAGCTTGATGTGGACTCAGTAGGCTGAATGCCTGTGGTAGGTCTTGAACACATCAGTTGTGTGACTCAGAAAGAGTGGAGCAACCAGCTGAGCCACTGATAAAACATTTAGCTCGCTGTGCTGTAACCCTATTAATAAAAATGTTACAACAGTGTCTCACAGCCCATTATGTGGCAGCAGCTATTTCTCTTGTCAATGCACCGTGCCCAAGAGAAATGAAGATAAAAGTTAAAGAAATCGTTTTGACCAATGTACTTCATCTTTCCCTTGACAGCACCCGGTAGTTTTCCGAATGCCCCTCATGTTCATTCATTGTTGGAAGATATCTTGAATTTATTAAACCATTATTTCTGTGTTCCAGTTCCCCCTCGTTTTGTGGTGCAGCCTAATAACCAGGATGGCATCTATGGGAAATCTGGAGTCCTGAACTGTTCAGTGGATGGTTATCCTCCTCCTAAGGTCATGTGGAAGCACGCCAAAGGTATGACTGCTCTGTGGTGATCTCAGACTGTTGCTCACATCTTGGTGTTCGTTGGTATCTGTGTTGGCTTTAACATGTTGTGTTTCCACACTCCAATAACAGCACTCCTGTCACCAACTCTATTTCAATGATAGGTAGAAATAGAGCTCTTAATGATAACGGAGTCAGGGGGTATGGGGAGAGGGCAGGAACGGGGTACTGATTGTAAATGATCAGCCTTGATCACATTGAATGCGGTGCTGGTTCGAAGGGCCGAATGGCCTACTCCTGCACCTATTGTCTATTGTCTATTGTCTATAATGCATTCGTTTCTCCACTGCCCTACCCCTGTGCCTCCACCACCGGTTACCCAACACATCCGTCATGATCGACACTGTCTGAAAAAGGGTCTCGACCCAAAACGTCACCCATTCCTTCTACCCAGAGATGCTGCCTGTCCCGCTGAGTTACTCCAGCATTTTGTGTCTGTCTTCGGTTTAAACCAACAACTTCCTTCCTGTACATCAGTTATGATTCCTTATTCTCCAATTACTCGATTTTTAATCATTTGTTAATACCATCCTCCAATAATAAGATTATAGTTGAGTGTTGGCAAGAATGTTTTAATTCTTATTGTCTGTGATTTTCTAAGGTAATGTGTTTTATCTTTAATTTATGGAAAATCGTAGAAGTTTGACAAATTTGCTTCTTCTTCTTTCGTATGTCAACTCCAACAATCAAACGGTGCTTCAGAGAACCGTAGTTGACGCTTTGCTGCAAATTTTGCCAGTTCTGTAGAACTACCCAGGGTGGACGATGAGGACGTAAAGCAGCTACCACCCACAAATTTGCTGCTTTATCTAGGCTTATTTAGACTTTAGAGATACAGTGTTTGAACAGGCCCTTCGGCCCACCAAGTCCGCACCAACCAGCGATCACTATCCGACACATGAGGGACAATTTACAATTTTTACCAAAACCAAATAACCGACAAATCAGTACATCTTTGGAGGTATTTATTCACAAAATGCTGGAGTAACTCAGCAGGTCGGGCAGCATCTCGGGAGAGAAGGAATGGGTGATGTTTCGGGTCAAGACCCTTCTTCAGTACATCTTTGGAGTATGGGAGGAAACCAGAGCACCCGGAGAAAACCCACGGGGAGAACGTACAAACTTCAGACAAACAGCACCTGTGGTCAGGATCGAATCCGGGTCTCTGGCGTGGTAAGGCAGCAACTCTACCGCCGCACCACTGTGGACCTGAAGTTTGACAATTGCAACGGAATCGTCACTGGGCCTCCCCCAGTCCTCGCTCTGTAACCCTGAAGTCATCTGAAACACAGCTCCCCTTGCTCCAACTCACATCAGGTCCTGTCCCTCCAGCATCCCCATCTGCCAAACCACTGTCACTCCCAATTAAGTAATACACGATTTAACATTTTCCTACCTAATTTTTACAAATCCCTCCATGATCATTCCTTACTATTTCTCCTCTAGACCAAATTCCTCGTGAACGTTTGCAGTCTGCCAATTGCAGTGACTTGTTCACCCCTTGAGTTTAAGTTCTGTATCATTGGTAACCTGGCTGCCAATGCTCCAGAACACCCCCATGAAACATTTCTGTCTCTGTTTACCTCCAATTAGGTTGTTCCTCAATGCCTATTTCTTTGATGAGGCTTTTGATCATTAGGTCTTCCAATGTGATTTGATATCAATTCTTTGTTCCTATGTATTCATCCTGAAATAACCTGCATTAGCCTGAAGTAATTCTGAGGAGTCGCATTTAGTAGATACAGAGTTTTGACCGCTGTAACTTTCAAAAACATAACAACCCCATGGTTGGAAGAAGCTCTCTGACAAAATAAATACCTTCATCTACCCAAAACCTGAATGAAAACAGTGAGCTAAGAATGAGTGAAACATGATCAACCTCTTTCTCTTGATACATCTTTCAGTGGTGTGCAGCGAGAACGATCATCGATATCTTTGTGGAATAAATTCACAAAATGTGAATAAATATGTTTTGAAATGCATACATTAATAATGTCCAATGTTCAATGTTCAATAACCAACTTGAGTTAAAAATATTGATGGAGAGAATATCAATAATCTGTTAATAAGCACTCATTGATGTTTGCTGCAATTAAAACATGAGCTAATGTTTGGGTACCATTTTGATTGCAGTTTCTTCAAGAATAAAGGTTTAAGGTGGCAGAGTTGGATTTTGAATTACGTGATGTCACATGAAATTTTGAATTCTGTCTTTGATGTAGAAAAGGATCATTGTTACTCGTTTAAAAGCCCATTACAGATGTGGTGCAGTGGTGCCAGCATGTGTTGTCCAGCTGTTTGTTCATCAGATGGCATTATTGTATGTTCTACTTCTCCCTGAATTCACTGATCTATCATGGACTTTGTGCCTTGCAGGAAGTGGAAATCCTCAGCAGTATCACCCTGTCCCACTGACGGGCCGAATTCAGATCCTGGCCAACGGCTCCTTGCTGATTCGACATGTTTTAGAAGAAGACATCGGGTACTATCTTTGCCAGGCAAGCAATGGAGTTGGCACGGACATCAGCAAGTCAATGTTTCTTACAGTCAAGAGTAAGTAGCTTGCTTTTAGACTGCATTGTTGAAAGTCATAAGGTCATTTGGAGTAGAATTTAGGCCATTCAGCCTATCAAGTCTACTCCGCCATTCAATCATGGCTGTTCTATCTCTCCCTCCTAACTCCATTCTCCTGCCTTCTCCCCATAACCTCTGACACCCATACTAATCAAGAATCTATCTATCTCTGCCTTAAGAATATCCACTGACTTGGCCTCCACAGCCTTTCGCTGAATTCACCACCCTCTGACCAAAGAATTCCACTGATTCACCACCCTCTGACCAAAGAGTGTTTTTCCTCATCTCCTTCCTAAAAGAACGTCCTTTAATTTTGAGGCTATGACCTCTAGTTCTAGACTCTCCCACTAGTGGAAACATCCTCTCCACTCTAGCCAAGCCTGATGTCGATGCACATGATTGTTTAACATGGTGACTTCCAGGAACTTGATCAATACAAACTTGATAACAGGGCTGAAAGAACATTGTCCCAGTTTATAGATGAAGCACAACTTGCCAATAAATCAGAAGGCAAGTTGGCCATTGTGCTAATGAATGCCCTCTGAAAGAGCATCTATTTAGGCAAAATGTGTAGGAAGGAACTGCAGATGCTGGTTTATACCGAAGATAGACACAAAGTGCTCGATCAACTCAGCGGGTCAGGCAGCATCTCTGGTGAAAAGGAACAGTTGACATTCCTTTTCTCCAGAGATGCTGCCTGACCCACTGAGTTGCTCCAGGAGTTTGTGTCTATTTTCTTGTTAGACATTTTTACTTCTCTTCTCTTTTGCCCATAGCACTGAGAAAAAATTCCCTTTCATGTATCTAACTAAATCTCAATCAACAATTATTATTGATTCTGCTTCCACTCTCCCTTCAAGCTGTGCAGCCAGATCATAACAACTTTGTATTTAACAAAGAAAAAATCTTGATTTCCCTCCTTGATATTTTGATCATCTATACTCATCAATTACTGATGTTCCACCAGTGGAAACATTTTCATCCTGCAGGTTCTCCCTGGGTTCCAGGCACCTGACTTATGGATATCCCATATGTATGAACAGGTGTTTGGGAGGCTGTTGGGATGGATGGAGATGGGTTTGCCAGCTGCTGCTGGGCTGCTAGCATCTTCTGGGTGGGTGGCAATGGGTTATTTCCTTGTGCCATCTCTCCTTGCCACCACCCCCGAGCCATGGAAATCAGGGGCTGGCTGTAGCTGAACAGCGCTGGGAGCAATGCCCAGACTCACTGAGTCAGTGAGGCCACTCTGCCCACATCTGCTCGCTTCCCCTTCGCCACTGTTTCTGTGACTCTCTTCCAC
This sequence comes from Rhinoraja longicauda, assembly GCF_053455715.1. NCBI lineage: Eukaryota > Metazoa > Chordata > Chondrichthyes > Rajiformes > Arhynchobatidae > Rhinoraja > Rhinoraja longicauda. Next base: position 12,287,850 of record NC_135984.1, read on the forward strand.
GGAAACAGTCTTTGTTCGTTTCCAACTTATAAACAGTTTGGGTTATGGACAGATCTCAGAAACAGAACCCTGTCATAACCTGGGTCTTCGTGTATTTACTGTATGAAAACTCCTCTTTATTTAGTATAAGAAAATAACTGCAGATGCTGGTACAAATCGAAGGTATTTATTCACAAAGTGCTGGAGTAACTCAGCAGGTCAGGCAGAATCTCGGGAGAGAAGGAATGGGTGACGTTTCGGGTCGAGACCCTTCTTCAGACTTGCACATCAGTCTGAAGAAAGGGTCTCGACCCGAAACGTCACCCATTCCTCCTCTTTATTTAGTTTAGTTTAGCGTTTCGTTTAATTTACAGCACGTTAACAGGCCCTTCGGCCCACTGAGTCCATGCCGACCATCAATCACCCATACACCAGATTTATCCTACACACTAGGGGCAATTTACAGAAGCCAATTAACCTACAAACCTCATCACTCACCGAATCATAGCATGGTTACTGCATAGAAAGAGACCATTAAGATGAGGAGGAGGAATCCCTGGTTCTTGACTTCTCTGTCAATGGGCACAGTTCTCTTAATCTACTCTATCTACACTATGATTTTAGATACCAGTGTTTAAATTAGACTACTTTGTGATGTCCCCTATTCCAAAGTGAACAGCCAGTGTGCCCATAAAACTAAGATCATACATGGTATAATTTTGATAAATCCTTTCTGCACTTTCCCAAATGCTTTCACGTCCTTCCTAAAATGGGGTTCCCAGAATTGGATACAAGCCTCCAGGCATGGGAGAGCCAGTCATAGAAACATACAGCACGGAAACAAGCCCCTCAGTCCAGCTTGCCCATGTCAACCAAGCTGCCCCATCTGTACTTGTCCCACCTGCATGCGTTTGACCCACATCCCTCTAACCCTTTCCTATCCATGTACGTCCAAATCTCTTTTAAATGTTGTTCTCGTATCTGCCTCGACTACCTCCTCTGGCAGCTCATTCCATATTACCCACCACCCTCAGTTTGGAAAGAGTTACCCCTCAGGTTCCTATCAATTCTTACCTTTACCTTAAACCTATGTCCTCTGGTCTTAATTCGCCTACTCTGGGTAAAAGACTGTGCATCTACTCTATCTATTCCCCTCATGTTCTAACACACAGAAAAGATCACCCCTCATCCTCCTGCAGTCCAAGGAATAAAGTCCTCGCCTGCCCATCCTCCCTCTACAGCTTTAGGTTGTGTAAGAAAATAACTGCAGATACTGGTAGAAATCGAAGGTATTTATTCACAAAATGCTGGAGTAACTCAGCCCCCCTGACATCAGTCTGAAGAAGGGTGTTGACCCGAAACGTCACCCATTCCTTCTCTCCTGAGATGCTGCCTGACCTGCTGAGTTACTCCAGCATTTTGTGAATAAATTCCCTCCACAGCTTAGTCCCTCGAGTCCTGGCAACATCCTCGTCATGGATCCAGTGTTTTATAACAGTTCACTACCTTGCTTGTGTATTTGTTGTCTGTGTCTCATTTTCTTGGTACTTTAATAATCCCCTTCCATAGAGCTGTCATTTCCTATTTCAATTGGCTCGTAAATTGATGGAGTTAACAAGCTTTACAATAGGCTGGGTGGTGGGGGGGGGGGGAAGTTTCCAACAACAACACTGAGGCAGGTAATCCATACTGAAGGATGAGACGGGATTGATTTTCCTCATGTGGGAATGTCACACAGATCACAATGAGAAAAAAAAGCCCCTTTCCACCCGGTGTATTGGAGCAATCAATCAGTGGCTCACTCTGCCAAAAGTGACTTAGTAGCTGCTTCAATACGGACACAAATCGCGGTGAGAAGCAAGTCCTTAAAACACAGGCGAGGCGTGGGGAAGTTGATCGTTTACTTGCGCCCCCATCTCTGACGAATCTCATTTATTTGAAGGCGTTCTCCCCGTGCCCTGAACAATATCTCTCTCTGCTGTTCGCAACAAAATGAGGCAGGATGACAGAGCACCGAGGAAGGCAATATGGGACATCACACTCCTGCCACCCTTTGCAAGATAGATCTCTTTTTAGTCCCGCTCTCCCTCTCATGTCCCACAGCTTCACATATTTTCTCAAGAATATAAACCAGCTTGCTCCTGGTGAATGTAATAAAAAGGAACTGCAGATGCTGGTTTATACCAACGATTAACACAAAGTGCTGGAGTAACTCAATGGATCAGACAGCATCTCTAGAGAATATGATTCGGTAATGTTTCAGGTCCAGACCCTTGAACAGTCCCAATCCAAAATGTCACCTGTCCATTTTCTCCAGAGATGCTGCCTGATCCGTTGAGTTACTCCGGCATTTTGTGTCTGTCTTTCCTCCTGTCAAATCTGCTTTCACCATTCCTTTAACCTTAATCTCACATTCTTCTCTTTGCTGGCCATGGGAAGTGATGAAGCATCTTTAAGACACTTGACTATCGAACAGTCACAACAATACAAAATTATTTTTTGTGTGTAATTAAAGCAGAAAATGCTCAGCAGATCAGGCAGCATCTGCGGAAAATGGATCCTCATCCAAATTAGCAAGGCCAAAACTTTCCACAGCGAGGAATATAATGTGATAGGTTGCACAATGCACATTTCCAGGCTAGTACCAATTTAAATTGGAGTTCAAGGATGGATCCAGATATCCTGACCGCCGCAATCTAACCGAGAAGTGACTACTCCTGCCATTTACCTTGAGCACAGTTCTAGATGAATGGCATACCATTGAAAAGAAGCACTGTGATACAATTGCCAGGCAGGCTTTTTTATATCTATTGATTCAATGGAAATGCACATCAGTGATCGTTGATAAGCATCCATCTCGAATTGTCCCTGAATGGGTTGCTGTGCAATTTTAATGCAACATTAGTCTGTCTGGAGTCACATGTAGGTCAGAGTGGGTAGGGATGGAAATTTTCCATTCAAAAGGAACTTTAGTGAATCAAGGGAGACAATCTGATATGTTCACTGGTGCAGAGTCTAGAAATGAGAGCCAGTCCTTTCAAGAATGGCTGGGAAAAACATCTACACTCAGAGGGTGGTAGAACTAACGGCAATTGATGTTAGGCCAGTTGATTACTTTCGGGCGGCGCAGTGGTAGAGTTGCTGTCTTACAGCACCAGACTACGTGGTGCTGACTCGGTTCGATCCTGACCATAGGTGCTGTTTTTACGGAGTTTGCACATTCTCCCTGTGGGTTTTCTCCGGGTTCTCTGGTTTCTTCCCACATTCCAAAGACATGCCGGTTTGTAGGTAAATTGGCTTGTGTAAATTGTTCCTAATGCATAGGATAGAACTAGTGTTTGAGGATCGCTGGTTGGCACAGACGCAGTGGGCCTGTTCCACGCTGTGTCTCTAAAACTAAAACAAAAACATGGAGACTTTCAAAGAAGTTCACAGACGGTGAGACCCTGCGGTCATGAAGGGGGGAGCCACAAAGCCTAGTCCTTCATTTCTCTTTCAACTATGATGATGGCCAAAACCATTTTGGTTCCAGTGCAATAATGTTTGCCTTTGAATAATCAATTGTGTTATTCCATTAAGTGGAAATGAAATAGATCATTTTGCAATTTATGAAATGGAGCATGCAACTCAATCTATCTTCACAAACTTAACCTGATCCCTACGGGTTCCGAGCAAGCAGTGAGATGGAAGACATGGTAAATGCATAAAACATCCGAACTTCAGACTCAAACTTTGAAATTAAGCAGGGAATTGGGAGCAAAGACCGAAGGGTATGTTGTGGGATGTAAGGTATGTTGTGGGATGTACGTGTGCCCATTGGGGTATCCCACATGAGGAGAGGGTTGCGGTCATGATGTATTTTGACTGATGGTGATCGTGCTTGGTGCACATCTAGCAAAATGATCCAACCTTAAGCATAAATTAGCATGTACTGTATAACGTAAATTATTCATTACATATGGAAAGGAATGCTGTTGGTGGAAAATTCACAGGGAAGCTTGGAGATAGGTTTGCAGAATGCAAGGGTCATGAGAGGCAGGGCAGCGCGGTGGAGTTGCTGCCTTACAGCGCCCGGGGTCGATCCTGACTGCGGGTGCTGTCTGTACGGAGTTTGTACGTTCTCCCTGTGACCGTGTGGGTTTTCCCCTGGTGCTCTGTTCTCCTCCCACACTCCAAAGATGGCAGGTTTTTGGGTTAATTGGCTTTGGTAAAGATTATAAGTTGTCTCTAGTGTGTAGGATAGTGTTAGTATACGGGGATCTCTGGTCGGCGCGGATTCGGTGGACCAAAGGGCCTGTTACTGTGCTGTATCTCCAATTGCTCATAAGGTCATAAGTGATAGGAGCAGAATTAGGCCATTCAGCCCATTAAGTCTACTCCGCCAATCAATCATGGCTGATCTTTCTCTCCCTCCTATCCCCATTCTCCTGCCCTCTTCCCATAACCTCTGGCACCTGTACTAATCAAGAATTTATTCATCTCTGCCATAAAAATATCCATTGACAGTCTTCTGTGGCAAAGAATTCCACATTCATCACCCTCTGACTAAAGAAATTCCTCCCCATCTCCTTCCTAAAGCAGCATCTTTTAATTCTGAGGCTAGTGGAAACAACCTCTCCACATCCACTCTATCCAAGCCTTTCACTGTTCTGTACGTTTCAATGAGGTCCCCCCTCATTGTAAATATTGTAATAGTGCCTTCCTCAACTTCCTCGCCTGCAGCTTGCAGCGTTTTGCAACATTAGCATTGCTGCAGATCATAGTTGTAGATCTACTGCCGTTAGTTTTGATAGCCATGGAAAGAAGCAGAGTGTTGTCCATTAAGCGTGTACATGTACTGCAGAACAAACCCAGGAGCAACAAGTCATTGAGTAACCCGATTAGTTTCTTATACATAGATGTGGCAAAATAGATAAGTCGACGCAATCCCATTAACATTCATGTAATTCAGCCGCCCTTGAAGTAGTTGCTTGTGGAGCTGGCTGATTCCACATGCGGCAGTGTACGAGCTTTCCTTTGAGTGTGTTATCTCGGGCTCCCAAACAGTAATCCATCCCTGTAGTCCCTTTCAAGAGATTAAGCTGCAAAAGGACTTCAGTCTGTAATTATTTTCTCTGACGGTGTTGCTCTGTTCATATGAAGGGTCCTTTGAAATTGGTCGGGAGCTGATATGACACCACAAATAAAAAACGTGTCAGGTTAGGACCCGCCACACATCTGTGAAAAAATAGCTGACAATGAGTCGGGGAGATTTAGACTTGAAGCGCTTACAGGAGCTGTAGGTGCCTTGCTTAGCATTTCAAAGGTGCCATTCTGTTACCGAGGGCCAGTCAGCAGCTGGGTGTTGGAGCTTCCTCAGGTACCCCAGGCACCTGTGCAGGAAGAAACTGCAGATGCTGGATTACACGGAAGATAAACACAAAATGCTGGAGCAACTCAGCGGGTCAGGCAGCGTCTCTGGAGGAAAGGAATAGGTGACGTTTCGGGTCGAGACCCTTCCTCAGAATGAGAGTCAGGGAAGAGGGAACCCCAGCCAACAATGGACCATTGTGGGCTCCACCTTTCCTTGATCATCGTTGCTGGCTTTGATCTGTCTTTTTTTACATATCTTTTATTAATTTGTTCTGTGTGCCTTTTCATATCTCTCCCCTGACTCAGTCTGAAGATGGGTCTCGACCCGAAACGTCACCTACAAAGACCTGGCATCATTGTTCTCTCCGTAATTAGCTCCTTCTATCTCTCTGGCCCAGACTAACCTACCGTATCTCCGCACTCCTTCGGTTAATGCCTCGCATGCATTTCGGCTGCCTTCACCCATTACTCAGCAGCCTAGATTACAGGATCGAGAACTGGGCTCCAATCACATTGTGCTGAGTCTCTGCATCGCCACAACCCAAGTCAGAGGTTAGTGGAGGGGCACAGAAAATGGTATCATTCACATCTGGAGCATGAAAGGATATTTTGTGTGAACAGTAAAAGACGATAAAAGACAATAAGAAGGGTCCCTTGCCGAAATGCCACCTATCCATGTTCTCCAGAGATGCTGCCTGGCCTGCTGAGTTACTCTGGCACTTTATGTCTTTTTTTGTAAACCAGCATCTCCAGATCCTCATGTCTCCTAAAGACAATATGGTATGAATTCATCCAATAACCGTGCTCCACAGGGCCTCATGTAGGACAGGACACCATTGCTTGTGTCAGGAATGAACTGCAGATGCTGGTTTAAACCGAAGATAGACACAAAAAGCCGGAGTAACTCAGCAGGTCAGACAGCATCTCTGGAAAAAAGGAATAGGTGACATTTCGGGTCGAAGGAGGATCTTGACCCGAAACGTCACCTATCCCTTTTCTCGAGAGACGCTGGGCGCCATTCCTTTCTTTGCTTAGAATGCAGATTAAAGGTGTTGCTTTAGAAATTCACCCTTGATCATGTGCACTAACTGCTGGATGTCGTGCATGAAATACTTGGCATAATCATAGTCATAGATAGAGCCATAGAGCATTACAGCATGGAAACAGATCCTTCAGCCCAACTTGCCCACTTGTCCCACCTGCCTGCGTTTGGCCCATATCCCGCTAAATCTATCCTATCTATGTACCTGTCTAAATGTTTCTTAAACGTTGCAATAGTACCTGCCTCAACTCCCTCCTCCAGTAGCTCGTTCCATACACCCACCACCCTGTGTGTAAAAAAGTTACCTCTCCGATAAATCCATTTCCAATTTGAGTTCATGAAAAGGAGAGAGGAGGGGGTGTGTGGTGGGGGGGAGGGAGGTCACCGGAAATGTCAAAATTCATTAATTTGTTGCATCAGAACATCGTCAGTCCATTTCCTTCCACAGATACTGCCTGACCCACTGAGTTCCTTCAGTAGTAAGCTTTGTGATACAGGAACCAAGTTGGATAAATAGGGCTAATCAATCTTCAACTAAGTGAGGGCCTGAGTTGCCTTTACCTTGGTGATGTTCCACTGACAATGTACGAATACGAGAGAGCAGAAAATGTAAACGTCCCTGAAGCTGCGAAGTATTTGTTTCTGAGACAGACACAAAAAGCTGGAGTAACTCAGCGGGTCAGGCAGCATCTCTGCAGAAAAGGAATAGATTACTTTTCGGGTCGAGACCCTTCGTCAGACTGAGAGTCTGGGAAAAGGGAAACGAGAGATATAGAAGGTATGTAGAACAAATGAATGAAAGACAAGCAAAAAGCAACGATGATCAAGGAATGGTGGAGCCCACAATGGTCCATTGTTGACTGTGGGGTAGGTGATAACAGGTTATACAAACAGCGAAGTTCAACAGGATGACAGTGAAACCAGTTCGATGATGAGGGTGGGAGAGGGACAGAGAGAGAGGGGATGCAAGGGTTACTTGAATTTTGAGAAATCAATATTCATACCGCTGGGGTGTAAGCAGCCCAAGTATTTGTTTCTGTTTGGCCCACGTCATAATCCATTTCCCGATTTATAATTGACCCATCTACTTACAGAGACCACCAGATGGTTGATTCTTGATTTAAGAAATTGAACTGAGATTGATTAGCAAGTTGTTGGCTCAGGGACAGTGCATTTCTTAATTGTCAATAGTGGTGCTGTGATTGTAAATTTTCTATTGATTAGATCCTTGGGGGTCATTTGTTTTGTACACCAATTAGCACCCATTAATGGCCTTGCATTCTGCACAACACTTTGTAACACCACACTGAGAGAGCCATTGATTTCTCTGTAATACACTGTTTATATAGCAGTATATTCAGTGCTTCAGTTCTGCATTACAGTATGTGCAGGCTGAGTAAGGCATTCAAACAATAGAACCATGAAACGTTATTTAAACATATTTTCATCAGCACAATTGCTTAGTTTAGTTTAGTTTAGTTTAGAGATACAGCGCGGAAACAGACTTCGGTCCACCGTGTCCGCACCGGCCAGCGATCCCCGCATGTTAACACTACCATACACAAACTAGGGACAATTTACATTTTACCAAGCCAATTAACCTACAAACCTGTACGTCTTTGGTGTAGGAGGAAACCGAAGTGCTCGGAGAAAACCCACGCAGGTCACGGGGAGAACGTTCAGTCTCTGTACAGACAGCACCCGTTGCCAGGATCAAACCCAGGTCTCTGGCGCTGTGAGGCAGCAACTCTACCGCTGTGCCACCGTGCCAGGAATACCATGAAAGATTTTAATATTTTGTGAGGCTTACAAAGCATTTATTCTTAGTTTTCTTTAAGTCAGGTCTTCAATAATATGTGGAGCCCTGTATTACCCCTGAGATTTTTCCTAGTTTCATTCCATCTCTGTTCCCCTGTCGGTGAAATCAGTTTCTCCTGTTCAATGAATTTCAGAAACGGACCGAGCAAACATCCAGTATGATTGGAATACTGTTGTCACAAGCTGCTTCGCATGGCCCGAAGGAATTGAATGAAATAGATCCAACCTTAACTTTCAAAATAGTATCAGAGTTAACCCTTTGAAAGATGGGGAGAGAAATTGCAATGAGTTGCTGTCTAATAGGGACTCAAGAAGGGGAAATTGGACTTGTTTTTGAGACATTAGGGAAACTATTAAGGTAGAAAGCAACGTTTAGGAAACAATTAAACAGGTGTGTGGATAAGAAAGGTTTAGAGGGATATGGGCCAAACGCAGGCAGGTGGGACTAGTGTAGAGGGACAACCTGGTCAGTGTGGGCAAGTTGGGCCGAAGGGCCTGTTTCCACGCTGTACGACTCTGTGTCTCCAAAGTAGGAGAAGAGGCTTCATCTAAATATCAAAGCTACATTTTTAAGAAATTAGGTAAAAAGACAGGTGTTCCGAGACAGGTGTTTGGAGCATTGTTCCACAAATAGTGGTTGATGTTTGGCCGGTACATTGCTTTAAATCCAAGACGTTAGATTTTTATTAAACCTGAATTATTTTGTGGGCACTTGGAGTTCAATAACAGAACAGCCATGACTGATGGAACAGACTCATTCTTCCTGATGTTTCTGCTGCTGAACTGGGCTGGAGATGAATGTTTTAGAATTCACCCTCATTAACTTTCGGGATTCAGGAACTAGAAGGCAGATCTTCTGTAGCTCAGGGACATCATTTATATCCCTTTGCAATAAAAAACAACATTCCATTTAAAAAAAAGACTCAGTGCTAGAAAATTCAGTGGGTCAGGCAGCATCCCTGGAGAACGGATAACATTTTGGGTCGAGACCCTTCTTCAGACCCAACCTGAAACGTCACCTAACCATATTTTCCAGAGATGCTGCTTGAACCACTGAGTTACTCCAGCACTTTGTCTTCTTTGTAAACTATCATCTGCAGTTCCTTGTGTCAACATGACAAACACAAGGCTGTAACAGGTAAAACTGATGATAAACACCAAGAACTAATCATTTACGTACTGGTTCACATCGAGCTATGGTGTGTAGCTGGGAAAGTGTAGCCAGGGTGATTGGATTGTCTTTTGCAAAAGTGGAGGCCTGAAGCAGAGGGTGTTGGTAAACATGTGGGTCAAAGGGCTTTCCTAATGCCAAATGATGCTTTCTTATGGTTTAAACTGTGTGTGTTAAATTAAAGGACCCATCCCAGGGAACTGATCTTTTTCACAGATACGGCATGGAAATAAGCCCTTCGCCTCTGAGTCCACGCTGAGCATTGATCACCCGTTTGTGCTAGTTCCATTTTATCCCACTTTCTCATCCACGCCCTGCACACCAGGGGCAAGTTTCAGAGGTCAATTAACCTACAAACCTCCACGTCTTTGGAATGTGGGTGGAAACCAGTGCACCTGGGGGAAACCCACGAGGTCACAGGGAGAACGTGCAAACTACAACACAGACTGCACCCGAGCTCAGGACTGAACCCTGTTCTCTGGCGCTGTGAGGCAGCAGCATTACCAGCTGTGCCAATGTGCCGCCCTTACCCTGTGCATCACGGTGGCTTTCCTGAACCTATCATCAGCTCGCTCCTGCCTGCAGTGAGAGGTGCTTTTCAATAGTTAAGGCATGCATAGTGCTTTCTGTTGCTATCCAGTTGTGAGCAACTTCTTTTTCATTATCTGCCCTGCGATTTATGTAGTGCTGGCTGTAACGCAGTCTTTAGTTTGTTTTAATGAGGACCATAAGAGGTGTGGAGAGAGCTTTAACGCTATTCATTATTTGATTCAATGTGCCTGTCCCTTTGCTCCAGAGGTGACTGCTTAGGTTTCTGTCTTGAAAGGCTGTGAAATAGGAATTTTATATTAGGTTCTTCTCACTGCCTCGATTTCAATTACTGTTTCATCTACAAAACGAGTGAAAAGAGCCAGCATGTAAATGGGTAACGACCAGGGTCCAGAGTGCGTAAGAAAATAACTGCAGATGCTGGTACAAATCGAAGGTATTTATTTCACAAAATGCTGGAGTAACTCAGCAGGTCAGGCAGCATCTCAGGAGAGAAGGAATGGGTGCAGAGTGAGTGCTTTCCAAAGTCGACCCAATGAGTTCCTGGTCTCCTTAAATGTTGTGGGGAAGACAAGAAAAGGGGAAGATTGGCAGGAAGACGATCACCATTCAACTCTGCGATGGGCAGAGACATGGGCACAGGAAGTGCACAATCTGACAAGACCAGGGGAGGGAGATGGAAACACAGTGACAGTGGTACAGCAGTACAGTTGCTGCTTCACATCGCCAGAGGCCTGGTTTTGATCCTGACAACGGGTGCTAGCTGTGTGGAGTTTGTACGTTCTCCCTGTGACCGCGTGGGTTTTCTCCGGGTGCTATGGTTTCCTCCCACACTCCAAAGATGTACAGCTTGGTAGGTTAATTAGCTTTGGTAAAAATTGTAAGTTGTCCCTGGAGTGCAGTGTATGATCGCTGGTCGGCACGGACTCGAAGGGCCTGTTTCTGCACTGTATCTCAAAACTAAACTAAACTAACCGGAGTATTAGGGAGGAGCCCGCTGGGTTTCCAATCTCTGCCAATGTCAAAAATCATACAAAAATCCTATAGGCCCCACATTTAGTGCTCCTTAAGGGGGCTGAATACAATCTATCTTTTATTTCATAAGTCATAATGGGCAAAGTTAGCTGACTTCTCTCCCTGGAGCAAATGATTGTTCTTTTGTGATAATCCACTCACCACTCATCCCCCTTCACTTGGTTGTCTTATTACAGTAGGCTCAATTGACAATATCAGTTGATTGATGAAAAGATACAGCATGGAAACAGGCCCGACGAGTCCACACCGACCATTGAGTTTATGTTCACTGTGTAGACAGGGGCATTTCGCTCAGTTTCTAGAGTAACTCAGTGGTTGACCTGCGGAGTTACTCCAGAACTTTGTGCCTTTTTTTTGTTGTAAACCTGCAACTGCAGTTCTTTGCTTCTCAGTTTCTAGCTGTGACTCCAAATCTATAGCAATAAGTTTGACTCATAGGTGTCGACTGAAATAACCATGCAGAACATTGTGCCCAAGAGCAACTGTGATGGGCGATTAATGTAGGGTTTGCAAGCAAAGCACACATCTTCTGAATGAAAACAGTTCAGTTCAATGCACGTTAGTTTGCAAATCCCATCCAGGCATCGAACCAGAGAGTAGTGGGTATCTTGCACCTGAAGGAACTAATGGCCTACCCTTTTCCATTGGATAGGTAGGAACGAGTTACCCACGGCAACGTGATCATAAAAAGCCTGGCTGATGACTTCCAAAAAAGCAAATGACAATGGGGTTGAAATCAAAAGTGCAGGACTGGAGTTTGAACCTTTTAGATTGCTGAGTGTATCGAACCCCTTCAAACACGCGTAGGAAGGAACTGCAGATACTGGATTACACCAAAGATAGACACAAAATGCCTGAGAAACTCAGCAGGCCAGGCAGCATCGCCGGGGAAAATGAACAGGTGACGTTTCGGTTCGAGACCCTTCCTCAGTCCCCCTTCAAACACTTAATGTATTATTACCGTCGGCTCTACTGACAATGTTAGTTGATTGATTGAAAGATACAGCATGGAAACAGGTCCTTTGCCCCACCGAGTCCACGCCGACCATCCATTACCCGTTCACACTAGTTGTCTGTTATCCAACTTTCTCATTCACTCCTGACACATTTGGGGGGATTTACAGAGGCCAATTAACCCCTAAACTCGCACATCTTTGGAAACCAAAGTACCCGGAGCTGACCCACGCAGTCACAGGAAGAACGTGCAAACTCCACACAGACTGCACCTGAGGTCAGGATTGAACGGGGGTCGCTGGTGAGGCAGCAGCTCTACCCGCTGCACCGCTGTGACGTCCCTCAGGTAGCTACCTTATCTTTCATTTTATTTGCAAGCAGCAAATGGATGTCATTGGTGTGATGTGGGGGTAGAGGAAGGAGGTGGGGAGTTCAATCACTATGAAGAGGTGCGAGTAGTTTTAGGCAAGTCAACAGCAGATAGGCAGTAAGTCATGTAAGCGGTCGCTTACATTGTGCTTTGACAATGTCATGTCCCTGGAATCGATGTCTGCTCCTGGAGGGTCGTGCGGTCTATTGATTGAACCTTTCCACACGATGCTGCTCTTCCCACCTCACCCACTGTGCTCGGCCATGACACCAGCAAAACGCATCATAGGCCCTCAGCCAGTCTGTCCGCCAACAGCTCGTGAATAAATGATCAGGACAAAAGACTGAAACTTGTGGACTCCTGATCCTGAAATAGCAGGTTGCATGCCGGTGGTGAGAAAGGGTCGTTTGTTTTGGACTTAGTTTAGTTTAGTTTAGTTTAGAGATATAGCATGGAAATAGGCCCTTCAGCCCATCGAGTCCACACTGACCATCAATTGCCTGTTCACTCTAGTTCTGTGTTATCAGGGGTTATGGGGAGAAGACAGGAGAATGGGGTTAGGAGGGAGAGATAGGATCAGCCACGATTGAATGGAGGAGTAGACTTGATGGGCCGAATGCCCTAATTCTATTCCTATTCCTCATGACCAACAGATGCGCTCTCTGACATGTTAGTACCATACTGAAGGAGTGCGGCAGTCTAAGAGGTTCTGTCTTTTGAACAAGAGTTTAATTGTGGCCCCATGTGCTGGTTTCTGGCTGGAGTCACCCATGCTACAGTGAATTCCGAAAGAGAAACGAGGGAGTTCTCTGCTGCACCCTGGCCTAAAGTACTTCCCCCAAACGTCGCAGCTTAAAGCGAGTTGTGTGGGTCATTACAGGATCTCTCTCTGTGTGGAATTTTGCAGCAGTGTTTCACTGCATTATCCCGGTGACAAAGCTCCAAAGCCAAATGTTGGTTTGAGGTGCCCCAAGATGTTACAAAAAAGGGAGTGGTATGTGCAGAAACTGGCTGGGTTGTGGACGGACAAGGTCCCTGCCTGCAGTCATGGGGTCAATGAGAGCAAGGTGGACAGATAATGGGGATGGGCCCAGGCCCTTACCTGAGCCCGGGAAGATGCCACATAAACTCCTTCCTGTATTCCGACCCGACTGCTCAATGATGTATATTTAGAGCCACACTCAGCATGCCTGGGCCTGAGGCTAGCTTGCAGCACACAGCACGCTTGGGCATTGTGAAAATAAGTCTGGCAGCAGAAAGTGCAAAGAGGAGAAACATCTAGTGGCCGGGGAATCCAAGTCAGACTCCGTGCCCATACTTCCTGCTAATTTATTACAAGGCTTCCCTCCCAGGACCGAAACAATAAAGGTTTCAGAGCAGACGGGTTCTTGCTAAATCTGTGGCTTACTGCAAGCCACATATTATTTCCAAGGACTGCAAAAGGACTCAATTGTACATTCTACATTTAAATTCTTGAGGACAGATCATGCAACACAAGATTGACACAAAGTGCTGGAGTAACTCAGCGGTAAGGCAGCATATCTGGAGAGAAAAGATGGGTGACATTTCGGGTCAGAACCCTTCTTCAGACTGGACAGTCCGACCGACCAGAAAAGTCACCTATTCTTTTCTCCAGAGTTGCTGCCTGACCCGCGGAGTTACTCCAGCATTTTGTATCAATCTTCAGTCTAGACCAGCATCAGCAGTTCCTTCCTACACATGTATCATCATCTGTAATGCATCCATTCAATTTGCCTTACCTATTCCTTGTGGTATCCCTTTCATTAGTTTAGATCTCTATCAGTTGGCTGCACTCTTCCCTTTCTTTGTGGGAAACCCCATGACATGTGTTCTGGCCAGTTCAGAACTTGATCAAAGATTCTACGTTGACCCACTACTGCAGAAGAGGAGTGCCTCGTTGTCAGAAGTGCCATCTTTTGGGAGCCTGTTAGAGAAAAGAGCACAGAGGTTATTCCTGGTGCTCTGGCCACAAATGACTCCTTATCAATGGTCAACATATGTACCAATTAGATTGGAACTGTCAGCAAAGTTTTTGAACAAAATGAATGAAAATCTCAACACATTAGAAATCTTTGGGAAAATTGTTCTCAATTTTCATTTAGTTTTGTTTTGTTTATTTAGTTATTTAGAGATACAGCACAAAAACAGGCCCTTCGGCCCACCGAGTCCATGCCGACCAGCGATCCCCGCACACTGACGCTATCCTACACACACTAGGGACAATTTACAATTATACAAAGCCATTAACCTACAAACCTGTACGCCTTTGGAGTGCGGGAGGAAACCGGAGATCCCGGAGAAAACCCACGCAGGTCACGGGGAGAACGTACAAACTCCGTACAGTCAGGATCGGACCCGGGTCTCTGGTGCTGTTAGGCAGCAACTCCACCGCTGTGCCACTGTGCCGCCCTTCTTCCCCCTTTCCCCACTCATACACGTGTAAAGTGCCAGAATAGATAGGTCTTTACACTGCATGGATAACGAGGCAGATCATAACACAATGCACTGAACACCAGTGGAAATGATCCAGCGATGTTTTGGCAACATCTCAGTCTAGTGGGATATTTTATCAGGTGTCCCAAGATGAGGTGCGTTGATGACACAGGCCAATGTGAAAATGTATTCCTGGCCTTCGCCAGTGAAAACCCCACTGGGATTGTTAGCTTCTGCCAACCATCTCAGACTGCGCCTCGAACAGCCCTACAGACAATGAAATACCAGCAGTACCAAACCTGAGAAGAAGGCTCCCATCCATAACATTTGCCATTAGATCAATCGTCAGTAGAACTAAATGTTCCGTGCTGTATCCTTCCTATCTCTGGAAACTCCAGCCGTACTACCATCCTAGATGTTTAGTTTAGTTTAGAGATACAGCATGGAAACAGGCCCTTCGGCCCACTCAGACCACCCTGACCATCGATTATACCTTCATGCTCGTTCTATGTTATTCCACTTTCTGATCCAATTTTACATGTCTTATCGAAACATATAAGATTATTAAGGGGTTGGACACGTTAGAGGCAGGAAACATGTTCCTAATGTTGGGGGAGTCCAGAACCAGGGGCCACAGTTTAAGAATAAGGGGTAGGCCATTTAGAAAGGAGATGAGGAAAAACTTTTTCAGTCAGAGAGTTGTGAATCTGTGAAATTCTCTGCCTCAGAAGGCAGTGGAGGCCAATTCTCTGAATGCATTCAAGAGAGAGCTAGATAGAGCTCTTAAGGATAGTGGAGTCAGGGGGTATGGGGAGAAGGCAGGAACGGAGTACTGATTGAGAATGATCAGCCATGATCACATTGAATGGCGGTGCTGGCTCGAAGGGCTGAATGGCCTACTCCTGCACCTATTGTCTATTGTCTATTGTCTATTATCCAAGACAATTAACCTACAAACCCCACACCTCTTGGGAGTGGCGGGTGGAAACCGGAGCACCTAGAGGGAACCCACGCAGTCACAGGGAGAAAGTGCAGACTCTACACAGGCAGCACCTGAGGTCAGGTTTGAACCTGGGTCTCTGGCGCTATGTGGCAGCAGCTCTACCAGTTGCTCCACTGTGCCACGTTGATCTTAGAACACAGAAGATAGCACACTACAGCAGAGGGACAGGCTCTTCAGTCCACAATGTCCATGCCACACAGTTTGTGCGGTGTCAAACGGGGAACTGCCACATGAGTTGCAAGATAGCTAAATCCACAAAATCTACCGTATGGTATTTTCAAAGAAGGAAATATAAACAATTTGGAATGAAAAGATCTGAGGAAGTCCCGGGACTTGCTCTGTTGCAGATAACGGTTTGCATTTCAACGGAATATTGTATCGTTTCCCCTCCCCCCCTCCCTTCTCCAACACCCCAGTTGCACCACCTCCACTTTGCCACAGTGAAGGGTCATATGGTTATAAACGAGGGCCTGAATTTAACCACAGTAACAAGCCAGAGACCCCAGGAATGCAGGACATTTTCTCGCTCCGAGGATGAAGAATGACTTATCTGAAAGCTGAATTTGTTTTCCTGAAGTAAGATTAACGGCCCGTTTCCAGTGTAATCTGCTGCCTTCAGTTCGTGAAGTACAGTCCAGTTCGCTCGGGGCTCTGCTTTGGAAGGTTTTATTAGTATAATCTATTGTGGCTCCCGCAGCCAGCCACTGCGAATAGCTCTTCCAAGCACAGAACTGTAGCAGCCATTATTTTGTGTACATAAAAGTTTATGGACTCATTATTAATTTTATTACTAATTGAAATATTTAATGAAACCAGTACATGAATAATTTAATTCCTCATTAGCCAAACAAAGGTTGTATCAGCAACGTTGAGCTGATTAAACAGAGAGACACTTCCTGAACTTGGTGTCAGTCCACACTTCCCAGTGTACGGGACTCTGGGACAAAGCATCCCTGATGCTTCCGAAGATAGACACGAAAAGCTGGAGTTTCTTCTTTACTCAGAGGGTTGTGGCTGTATGGAATGGGCTTCCGGTGGAAGTGGTGGAGGCTGGCTCGATTTTATTATTTAAGAGTAAATTGGATAGGTATATGGATAGGAGGGGATTGGAGGGTTATGGTCTGAGTGCAGGTAGATGAGACTAGGTCAGGGAGAATGGTCGGCGTGGACTGGTAGGGCCGGACAGGCCTGTTTCCATGCTGTAGTTGTTATATGTTGTTGTTATATGTTAACTCAACGGGTCAGGCAGCATGTCTGGAGAGAAGGAATGGGTGATGTTTCGGGTGGGGACCCTTCTTCTGACCAAGAGTCAGGGAAAAGGAAAGGAGAGATATAGACGGGGATATAGAGAGATACTAGACCAAGTGGACCCGTTGGGCACAAACCTCTCATGCTTGGTGCAGCACCCTCTCCTCCCCCTTATCCTCCCTCCTCCCCCTCCCCCCTCACTCCCTCCTCCCCTCCTTCCCTCTAAATAACTAAATGTTGCAGAACTCTCATCGGATCGAGGAGAACTTCTTCAAAGTAGGCATACCTTGAGGAGATTTTGCAGTGTTGCAGTCCAAAATGTGTAGGAAGGAACTGCAGATGCTGGTTTAAACCAAAGATAAATACAAAATGGCTGGAGTAACTCAGCGGGTCAGGCAGCATCTCTGAAGAAAAGGAATAGGTGACGTTTCGGTTTGAGATCCTTCTCCCGACTGAGAGTCAGGAGAAAGGGCAACGAGAGATATGGACGGTGATATGGACAGATATAGAACAAATGAATGCTGTGGTAGCGTGCTTCCTCCTTAGCTTGTTAGTTTATTCAGGTGCAGGAAGGAACTGCAGGTGCTGGTTTACACCAAAGATAGACACAAAATGCTGGAGTAACTCAACGGGTCAGGCAGCATCTCTGGAGAAAAGGAATAGGCGACATTTTGTTTTGTTTAATTCAGGGTCTGGTCCAGCCATGCTGACCACACAATAGGAATTTGAAAAGGAGGATCTGTGTTTTTAAAGCTCAGTTATGGGACATGGGGACTGTTGGCATTTTCTGCCATTTGCTAATTACCCTTGAATAGATGCCGGTGAGGCAACTTCTATAAATGGGGAGTTTCCTCGGCCATCTCAGAGGGCAGTCAGGATTCGTGTGCTTTGCTGTGGGTCTGAGCTCACAAATAGACCAGGCAGTAAATCTCCCCCCAGATCAACACCCCCAGCAATGGGTTCATAATTACCCTCAGTCAGTTCCATTGGGCAAGCTGTGTCATTCAAATACCTGACGCCAGGCATCCAAATGAAACACTCAATTCCAGTCTCTGACGTGGGAAGAGATTACCAAGTAAACAGAGGAAAAGATTGATCAATATCCTGAACGCACTCTTGAAATACTGCAGCACCCCATTGACTGGGAGTTTTTTTTAGACTTTTCGAGATACATTGTGGAAACAGGCCTTTCAGCGTACCGTGTCCATACCAAACAGCCATCACCCTGTACACTAGCACTATGCTACACACTAGGGGCAATTTACAATTTTACCAAAGCCAATTAACCAACAAACCGGTACGTCCCTGGAGTGTGGGAAGAAACCAGAGCACCCGGAGAAAACCCGCGCGGTCATGGGGAAAACGTATAAACTGTACAGACTGCACCCGTAGTCAGGATCGAACCCGGGTCTCCAGCACTGTAAGGCAGCAACTCTACCACTGCGCCACTGGGCTCAAAGTGGAGAAGGAGCATAGGGGTGGTATTAAGAACATGGAACAGCACAGCACAGTTTCATCTTCTTCAGCCCACTATGTCCATGCCGAACATGATCTCAGACTAAACTCATTTCAGGTTGAGCCCCGAGTTTTTACCTTGGACTTTGTGGAACACGACTTGAACCCCCAATTTCCTGATTCTGTGCGATCCACTGACGACAGCTTCCAACATTCAAAAGAAGTTAATAGGAAGGGAGCAGCAGGAAGATGCATTTCCATTTAACAGCGGGTTTTTATGGCCTGGAATAACTTGCCTGAAATGATGAAAGAAGCAAATTTACTAGTAATGCTCGAGTACATTTACTGGGCCATGGGAAATTTATTGGAAAGAGGCATCAATTGAACAGCTGCATCAAAGAGATAAACAAGAAGGGTTAAATCATGATGTACAAACCAAGAACTGCAGATGCTGGTTTATACCAACGATAGACACAGAATACTAGAGTAACTCAGCGGGGCAGGCAGCATCTCTGGAGAAAAAAGATTTTTCTAAAAGGATCAGTCTGGAGAAGGGTCCCGACCTGAAATGTCACCTATCCTTTTTCTCCACAAATGCTGCCTAACCAGCTGAATTGCTCCAGCACTTTGTGTCCATCTAAGAGTCAAGTCATGCCCTCTGCTCCCTTACTAAACTTTAATCTAACTAAAAATAAAACAGTGCTGGAATTCACTGCCACAGGTGGCCATAGAGGCGAAGTCATTGGATATTTTTAAAGCGGAGATTGATAGATTCTTGATTAGTAAGGATGTCAAAGAATGGGATTACAAGGGGAAAATAGATCAGCCATGATTGAATGCTATAGTGGACTCAGTGGGTTGATGATTCTGCTCCTATATCTTATGGTAAATGTTCAGCAGGCCAAAGAGAAACAGAGAGACATAAAAAAAGCAGTTCTGTTGGAACACATTAAATACACCGGAGTTTAAACATTCAATTAAACAACTCAACGTCATCTTGTTGAGGGCAATTTGAGATGGGTAACAAATGCTGGCCCTGCCAGTATTGCCCAATCTGTTAATGAATAAATATTTATTTATGTGCTAAAATAAGCGTAACACCAATACATGATGCCATTTGTGGGCAGCCATCTTGTGCAGCAACAAAATAATAAATCCATAATTTGTCATTTATATATTATCTCTATATTAATTTACCTTTTGATATCAGCTTGGTTCAGTGGTTCAATGGTTTATGATACTTTATTGCCACATGAACCTAGGTGTAGTGAAATTCCTTTATTGCATTCACTTCAGTAAAATATGACTATACATAAGCACAATCTTCTTCTTGCGTTTGAGGCAGCAGAGGTTATGAAGCTGCTTCTGCTGTCTCTGTTTGTTGTCGTTCACCTGACTGAGGTCAGTTGACCTGGGCTCACACGGTGAGGTCGGCAACATGAACCCCAATAAGCACAATCATACTTAAGTACAAGAGTGTAGGATAGTAGATTACACTGAGGCAGTACACAAGAGTTGCCACGCTTCTGCTGCCATCTTGTGTCCGTCAAGTTTCAAAGTTCTGAAAAATATCGAGTCTTAACTTGGCCTTAAAGGCCCATTTTCCTGGAGGCAGCACATGGTTGGAGTAACTCAGCGGGTCAGGCAGCATCTCTCGAAATAAAGGGTGGTTCACGTTTCGGGTCATCCGTCCTTTTTCTCCAGAGATGCTGCCAGACCCGTCGAGTTACTCCAGCACTTTGTGTCTATCTTCGGTATAGACCAGCATCTGCGGTTCCTTCCAACACATCAACCACACTGTGATAGAAACATAGAAAATAGGTGCAGGAGGGGGCCATTCGGCCCTTCGAGCCAGCATCGCCATTCATTGCGATCATGGCTGATCGTCCCCAATCAATAACCCGTGCCTGCCTTTTCCCCATATCCCTTGATTCCACTAGCCCCTAGAGCTCTATCTAACTCTCTTAAATCTATCCAGTGATTTGACTTCCACTGCCCTCTGCGGCAGAGAATTCCACAAATTCACAACTCTCTGGGTGAAAAAGTCTTTTCTCACCTCAGTTTTAAATGGCCTCCCCTTTATTCTAAGACCTGGAATGGCCCCTGGTTCTGGACTCGCCCAACATTGGGAACATTTTTCCTGCATCTAGCTTGTCCAGTCCTTTTATAATTTTATATGTTTCTATAAGATCCCCTCTCATCCTTCTAATCTCCAGTGAGAATACAAGTGATCTGCCACTCCCACTGATTTGAACTGTCGTACCTGTTTCCTCTTTCATCCAGTCCCAGCGATGATTACTTCACACCCCAACACCACCATTGCCATAAAGGGGCAGAACAAGGAGCTCAACTGCACAGCCCGCGGCGAGCGGCCGATCATCATTCGCTGGGAGAAGGAGGACACAGTAATTGACTCCGACAGAATGTTCCGATACTCAGTCGCCACCAGGGACAATGGCGAAGAAGTTGTCTCCACTCTGAAGGTAAGTCGTCGAACCTTTTCACTCAAGTCTGCCGAACAACGACGATTTACTAATTCGACTAAGGCTTGGCAGAGAAAACACTTCCGCCCATCGAGGGGAGTTTCGTAGCCAAGCCCCGTGAAGGTAAGGCGGTCAAGAATAACTTCAATAAAGAATTCCAGAGGAACTTATTTCCCCAGAGAATGATCACTAAGGTGATCACAGTGGTCTAGGAACAAAGGGGAAGCTGGATGTGTGTGAGGGAAAACAAAATAGAAGGTGACTCTTAAAAGAGGGTGGCAGGCAGAGTGTGGAACTTACACAGTGGAATTAGGAACAAGGAATTCCCAATAATGAATGTTCTCTTTCTGTGCAGTCAGAGCTATGAAAGGAAAATGAACAAATTTGTGTTTTTTATAATTAAAATGTATCCTGTTATAATATCAGTGATGTTAAGCAAATAATCTGAACTCTGTCCTATTTTGGTTGGCAGTTCATCACTGTGCTCAAAATTGTATAATTTCCTCAGTTGAATATTCTTGTTCTTTCACTGTGGGCATTGACAGCAAGTATTAAATCGCTTCTTCCAGCCCAATAAGACTCGTCATTCTAATCGCAGAATTAAATCCACTCTTCGGTAAATACTCAACTTCAATTTTGGCCACAATTTTAAAAACCCACCTCGTACGATGTTAACTGAGATAGTCTCCTTCATTTATCATGGGCAGCTACGGTGTCTCGGCCAGCAACTCAACTACTTTGTTGCGCTGCTGATCACGTCTGCCTCCACTAACCTTTCCATCTTTAAGATGGATGTTTTTAGTCAATAAAGACTACGTTAATAAAGCTTGCACTTTAGGACGGCTGCCGCAACAGGATCGATGGTGAGTCCCAAGAGCGTCCTGCCCCTGGAATCCAGTCCACACTAAACTATCTCCATGAGGAAACTTTGCCTCATTAGCTCAGAATCTTACTTACATTTCCCTGCATCTACCAAAACAGAGGGATGTCAAACTAAAGTGCCACCAGTTTAAAGAAGCAAAGGCATTTCTCCATTCTAGTTGGCCAAAGACTTTCTCTGAACCAACTTGACAAACTCTAATAGTTTGGTCATTAACGTTGGTATTGTACAGAGCCTGCTGTGCTCAAATTGACCATCAGGTTTCTTGGGTAGACACAAAATGCTGGAGTAAATCAGCGAGTCAGGCAGCATCTCTGGAGAGAAGGAATGGGTGACGTTTCGGGTCGAAACCCTTCTTCAGACTGATGAAGGGTCTCGACCCGAAACGTCACCCATTCCTTCTCTCCAGAGATGCTGCCTGACCCGCTGAGTTACTCCAGCATTTTGTGTCTACCTTCAATTTAAACCTGCCAATATTTCACTTGGGCAGCTCACTATACAACGGTATGAACATTGATTTCTCGAATCTCAAGTAACTCCTGCATCCCCACCCCCTCTCCCATCCTAGTCATCCTATTAGTTCTACTGTTCGCATCCTTGCATCCCTCTTGTTAGCACATCTTCCCCAGCCTGGAGGCCATTACGAACTGCACCCTTCCCGAGGCCATCTGTTGCCAGTCCTGATCAGTCTGGCCTTTTCCGCCTCCAGTTTCTTCCCAGTCACCTCTATCTTTCAGTCTGAAGAAGGGTTCCCAAAGCATCATGTATTTCTTTTCTCCAGAGATGCTGCCTGACCCTCTGAGTTACTCCAGCATTTTATGTCTATCTTGGTCATAAAATAGCATCTGCAGTTCCTTCCTCATTCTCCATTCCCCATTCTCTTCTCTCCGTACATGCCCCCCTCGGCCAAATCATTCAAAGGCACGGCATTTCTTTCCACTGCTATGCGGATGACACACAGCTTTATCTCCCCCTGAAACCCAACAACCGGTCAAATTTAATCAGCCTCATGCACTGCCTTGACATAAAATGTTGGATGGCACAGAACTTCCTTCAACTAAACGAGAGCAAGTCTGAGGTCATCCTATTCGCCCCCTCCCCCGACTCCATCAAAACGATAACAGGCAGCCTTGGAAGCCTATCCTCCCTAGTCAAACCGCATGTCAAAAACCTTGGCGTGATATTTGACTCTGCATTAAAGTTTGACAAGCAAGTCAACGCTGTGGTAAAAGCCAGCTTCTTCCAGCTTCGTAAGATAGCTAAAATCAAACCATTCCTCCAATTTGACGACATTGAAAAAATAATCCACGCATTCATTTCCTCCCGCCTAGACTACTGCAACTCCCTATACACTGGGATCAGCCAATCATCCCTGTCCCGTCTGCAATTGGTCCAAAACGCCGCAGCGAGACTCCTGACGGGTACCCGTAAAAGGGACCACATTACCCCGATTCTGGCCTCTCTCCACTGGCTCCCAGTACAGTACAGAATCAACTTCAAGCTCCTCCTATTCACATACAAAGCCCTAAACGGGCTTGCCCCCCCCCCCCTCCATATCAAAAATCTTCCAACCCACCACTCTATCTCCAGGTCCCTCAGGTCCGCCGACTCGGGGCTACTGACTATCCCGCGGTCTAGGCTTAAGCTCAGGGGTGACCGCGCTTTTGTGGTTGCAGCTCCTAGACTGTGGAACAACATCCCTCTCCCCATCAGAACTGCCCCCTCCATCGACTCCTTTAAGTCCAGGCTCAAAACTTATTTTACTCCCTCGCGTTTCAGGCCCTCTGAGGGGGCGCTGTGAACTGTTTATGTATGTGCTGTTATGTCTGTGTGCCATTGTATGTTTGTTCTTTGTACCTGAACTGATGTACAGCACTTTGGTCAACGTGGGTTGTTTTTAAATGTGCTATACAAATAAAATTGACCTGACTTGACTTGACTTCCTACAGGGCAGGGAAAAGTAAGTTGGATTCTTAGTTAATGAGGTAGAATTTCCTCTTGGGGATAGACAGACTTCCAGGGATGGGATGCTGCTGGGACCTTTCATCCATCCTGTAGCAGCAGCCGTACTATAGTGCAAACTTTATTAACATAGTCTTTATTGACTAAAAATAAACATCTTCAGGATGGAAAGGTTTGTGGAGGCAGACGTGATCAGCAGAGCAATAAAGTAGTTGAGTTGCTGGCCGAGACACTGTGGTCGTGAGAAATGAAGGAGAACATCTCTCAAGCCCAGCAGTTGACATAGCACAAGGTAGACTTTTTTTTATTGTGGCTCAGTATGAAGTCAAATATTTACCTAAGGGTGGATTTAATTCTGTGACTCGAATGAGTAGCATTATCGGGTTGGAATAAGTGGCTTATCACTTGTTGTCTATGCCCATAGTGTAAGAACAAGAATCTTCAGCTGCGAAAATTGGCACTTCACGGCAAACCGTGAGCCTTGAATAGATCAGCAGAGTTGCCGTTCCAATCTAATCACTTTTTTTTCAACCTCAAGTTGCCGAGTCTGATTAAAAATATCGCAGCACTGATTAGAATCAATCCCAAAGCTTTTGACAAAAGAGGGGTTGCAAAACTGAAGACACATTGAGCACATTAAACGTTTAATTGAATACTCCAACTACCTCATTTGCTGTTTTGGTCTATGTCTCCAATTAAAATAAAATCTATTTTTTTATGATTTTAAAGGAGGTCATCTCCATTGCATTTATAGTCACCTTGACATTTATATTTTACACTGCAAATTTGCACCGTTTTAACCTTGAGTTGTAATAAGCATGCAGGGTCCTCTATGTTAATTTTTAAGAAGTTTCAAACCAAAGTGAAGTGTATTATCTGTTCATTTCCCATAATGTTCTGGATGACAATTTTGCAAAAGGGCAGAGGATTTCTGCGACTCACGACTTTTGAAATTTATGGTCATTTTAAGTGATGGATCAATGCTATGGGAACATGGGGAACACAGTGGTACAGGAGTTAGCATTATTGCCAGTTTCAGCAACCCAGCTTCGATCCCGACATCCAGTGCATGATCCCTCTGTGAGTGGGTTTCCCCTGGGGGCTGCCTCTCCTCCTACACCACAAGGAGGTGAGCTTGTTGGGTTTGTTCACAACACCAACTTGCCCCTTGGTGGATGGCAAATCAATCAGAAGGGAGCTGATACACTTGTGAGTGAGAACAGATTGTGAGGAGATAGCTTGTGCAAAGATACTGATGCGTCTTCTCTAAGAGCCAGTAAGGACAAGATGGGCTGAATGGCCCTCCTCTGTCCTCTGGAAGAGGAGATGATTGATGCAGGTGCAATAACAACATTTAAACGATATTTGGACAGGTGCATGGATATGAATGGTACAGAGAGATATGGGTCAAATGTGGGCAAATGACTCGACCATAGATGGCATGTTGGTGGGCTTGGACGATTTGAGCTGATGACCTGTTTCCATGCTGCGTGGCACTATGATTCTAAGTGAAAATATGATAACTGTGCCGTCCTGCTATGTGTTCTATATTTCCATTCATGTATTTTGCCAGCTCAGTTGGGCATACCTTAGTCTGGTGACGGGAAACATATTAATCAAAGGTCAAGTCAAGTCAAGTCAAATTTGTTGTGTTGATGTTTAATTAGATGTGATTTGTTTGAACCAGGAAAGCAGTAATTTAAGTGTGAAGTGCTTGGTCCAATGATAAAAGGAGAAAATGCTGGAGAGACTCAATGGGTTAAGCAGCAACTGTGGAGAAAGAAACATAAATAGAGACTTAACAGGAGTAAACGTCAATGACCTCTGATCAGAGTGGGAAAAGTGGGAGAAGCATGGGTGTAAATTGCAGAGGAGGGGAGGGGAGGGGTGGAGAGAGGACAGAGGGCATGCCGGTGACCAACGTTATCCAAAGTTGTTGGTGCTGTACAAGAGAGGATGATAGCTCAATGATGGTTTCTAGTGCAATAGATTGAGAAATTCTGGGCATGAATAAAAATTGCCACCTTCTGCACAAAGTACCAGCTTTCTTGTAAGGGCGGCACAGTGGCACAGCAGTAGAATTGCTGCCTTACAGCGCCAGAGACCCGGGTTTGATCCTGACTGTCATCTAAACGGAAGTTGCATGTTGTTCCGATGACCGCCTGGGTTTTCTGCAGGTGCTCTGGTTTCCTCCCACACTCCAAAGACGTGCAGGTATGTAGGTTAATTGGGTTCAGTAAGTTGTAAAATGGCCCTGAGGAATTTGGATAGTGTTAGTTTACAGGATGATCGCTGGTCGGTGCGGACACTGTGGGCCGAAAGGTCTGTTTCTGTGTATCGCTAAAGTCTAAAGTCCTCCTGTTGGCAGCAACCTAGTGAAACGATTTTCACATCCCTCCACCACAAATCTGACACTATGTTTTCCGCATATAAAACACAAGAGAATCCTACTTTGCTGCATGTACAATTTACACCTTTTAGTTCCAGTAGGACTTTCTGTCAAATTTCTGGTAATTTTCTCGTTATAAATATTTTATTTTTAGTTTTCACTGCAGTCGAATCTATACTATCTTGTTTTCACCTTTCAATATTGTCCCCCTAACATAAGAATGAGTTATATTAAATAGCATAGAGTTCCCAAGATAGGACCACTAATAACACACTGACTTTGTGCAGTAAAGAACAAATTGCTGGAGGAACTCAGTGGATCAGGCAGGATCTATGGAGGCAAAAGGATAGTCAACATTTTTGGTGAAGATCTTTCATCGGGACAGAAGACATGTTTGACAATGTCAAATTTTCATTTTTCCCATCAGAGAAACTTTAGGCAAACACTTTGCAAAGGGTTTGTGCTTCTCCATTCCGCATGTTGACTCTGACTTATTATTTTTGGGCATGTCTTGGTACAGGAAATGTGAGGGTAGACTCAGGATGAAAGAGAAAATCCCCAAAAGAATATTTTTCTGCCATTGACCTGTCATAGTCTTACAGCATGGAAATAGGCCCTTTGCCCCAACTTGTCCACACCTATAAAAATGCCCCATCTACACTAGTCCCACCTGCCCGTGTTTGGCCCGTACCCCTCTAAACCTACCCTAGCCATGTACCCATCTAAATGCTTCTTAAACATTGTGATAGTACCTGTCATTTAGGAATCAGCTCAATGTTAGTGTCCGGTTCATGAAACAAGAATTTAACCTGTCGATAAGATGTGATAAACCTGCCTAGAAATTGGATGAGACCCGGACTGGTATAAGCTTACTGGAACACAGGCTTCAATTGCCCGAGCAAATGTGGACGGGACTGCGTCAACTCATCAGTGGCAAAGAGGCTGATGTTACCCAAGGATTTAAGTTGCGTTTGGGATCAGACAAGGAATTTTGGAAGTGGGTGAATGGTGGCTGGAAGGACAGTGTTTGGCAATAGTTTAATTGTGAGGTTTGCTTCCATTTTGGCTCAATATTTGTTTTAATTATGTATTTTTGTGGCACCATGGATGCCTTGGACCCAGTAAGGTCACACATGGACAGGTAATCCTGGATCCAGAAAGGCTAACACGTGGCACTTCCAGAGCTAACAAGTTTCTAGTTATTTACCCTGATTGCGACATTTACCGTAATTGCCATATTGAAGAACCTAGCTCCTGTTTCAGTGAATCAGGAGTGCATTGGACTAGAGAATACCAATGTTTGGTGCATTGTTAAACAAATGTCCCGTTGTGTGGCTGTCTCCTACAGATCATACCTGCCGATCGTGGAGATTCTGGCTTCTTCTCTTGCCACGCGATCAATTCCTATGGAGAGGATCGAGGACTGATTCAGCTCACAGTTCAAGGTATTCCATGCAATGATATTTTGGCTCAATTTATCTCAGATATAAAGCTTGCTCCTGATAAACATGACAGAGTGCATGGGTTCAGTCATGGGTTCTGGGGCCAAATACAGCCTAAAGTGCAAAGTGTTACAAACCAATACATGCTCTCAAGCATTTCCTTGAATGTTCCCCATTCAAGGCAGCACACCACATCACTAGGATGCATTAGAACTGATAATTGCAAATGCACATACTGAAGTTAAAATTGACAGCCAACAGAACAGAGGGCTTCTTTAGCTCACGCTTGGTGCAGGAATTTAATGAAGCATTATTTCTCATTGTTTATGTTTATTAATAGTATTGTACAGGTTATAGTTATCAATAGGCCTGTATACCGATGGGTGGGTTCTGATGGACCATGGAAATTATTGATATTCATCAATCCTGTCATCAGCATCTTGTCAGCTGCAGTCTAGATTCAACGTCGATTATAGGCCTCTCGTTCCTCTGGTTTGGTTCAGCCACATTCAACGAGGCAAGTGAGCCAAAAGAGAAGGAACATTAGCTCATAAGCTCATAAGTGATAGGAGCAGAACTAGGCCATTCGGCCCATCAAGTCTACTCCGCATTCAATCATGTCTGTACCCTGGGGAAATGGTTTTACCTTGCCTATTCCAGTAAACTCCCCCTCCCATTCCCAGTCTGACCTTTCCGTCATGGGCCTCCTCCAGTGCCATAGTGAGGCCCACCGGAAATTGGAGGAACAGCACCTCATATTTCGCCTGGGCAGCTTGCAGCCCAGTGGTATGAACATCGACTTCTCCAACTTTAGATAGTTCCTCAGTCCCTCTCTTCCCCTCCCCTTCCCAGTTCTCCCTCTATCTTCCTGTCTCCACCTATATCCTTCCTTTGTCCCGCCCCCCTGACATCAGTCTGAAGAAGGGTCTCGACCCGAAACGTCACCCATTCCTTCTCTCCCGAGATGCTGCCTGACCTGCTGAGTTACTCCTGCATTTTGTGAATAAATACCTTCGATTTGTACCAGCATCTGCAGTTATTTTCTTATACTACCAGTAAATCTTTTAATCATCTTTAACACCTCAATTAGATCCTTTTAACCGTTCCCACACAATGAGTGTGTCAGCTGTCTTCCTCACATTAAGCATTTCATGGACTTTTATAAATGGAATATGTATTTTGTTATCATAAAAAAAACCACGATGGAACTCACGGAATTACTGTTTTCCGATATCCCCACCTGCATTTCCAACATAATTGGGAACTCTTGTTCATTTCCACCTCAAAAATCTGTGGATGCTGAGGTCGGTTTGTAGACAAACTAATTCAATGTGAAGCAGCAATTGAAATCGGAACAAGTTAACCCACCACCATTACTTACAATGCCAAACCTTTGAACCATCTCAACACACAGAGTACGTTCAAGAGAACCATAAAGATTTGGAGAAAACAACTATGCATCGAGGGTAGACACAAAATGCTGGAGTAACCCAGCAGGTCAGGCAGCATCTCAGGAGAGAAGGAATGGGTGACGTTTCGGGTCGAGACCCTTCTTCAGACTGCAGTTTTTTTTGCTACACAACAATGCATTGAGAATAGGTTCATAAATCCCAAGAACAGTTTTCCTTAATGAGGGTGACTTAATTACATTTTGCTCAGTTGCTTTGAAAGTGACATGGTTATCTTCATAAGGATACAAGAAATAAGAACAGGAGCATCTATATGGTTCCTCAAGCCTGCTCCTCTGGTCGTCCTGGTGCCTCAGCTCCACTTCAATGTCAGTTTGTGCGCCAAAAATACTTCTACCTCAACCTTGAGACTTGAGGCAAAAGCTGCCAGGGGAAGAGTATTTAAATAACCACGCAACCTTCTGAGAGAAGAATCCCCGCGCATCTCCATCTTAAATGTCCGATCCCTTCACTGAGACCATTCCCCCCTGATCTTGATTTCCCCCATGTAGAGCAACATCCTCTCGCCATCTACTTCATCAACACCTTCGAAATCAAACATGTTCATGCAGAGCACATCTCATTCTTCTAAATCCAATCTGTATGGGCCCAACCTGCTTAACGTTTCCATGTTAGAAAATCTCTTCAACCCTGGAATCAATCAAGTGATCCTTCTCTGAAATGCCTCCAATCGCCCCTGAAGAAGATGACCAACTTTGTGCACTGTGCTTCAGGTTTAGTCTCACCAATGGCCTATTCACCTATCCCAATTACAAAGCAACGTCACGGCAGGCTCATTATGATCGCCAGTCAGAAATGATCAAAGTCATGAATTTACTCTCATCCCTTTGGCGACGTGACCTGAGATGCTGTTAAGCTGATAAACCACCTGGAGCTGACAAAACCTCTTGCGTGGGGGTTTGACAAGGTCATGGAGCCACCAGCCATGTCACAGTAAAGTGCAATGGTGCAAGTAGAGGAGAGATAAATGATCTAGTTAACTTCATTCCTGCTCTCCGTTGATTCTGTTCTTCTAGAGGTTTGCCCTTTTGACGTCAACGCTGTCAAGGAGTTTGCAGTGATAAGCAAGATGGAAAGCAATGACGTTAGATATTAGACTTTAGAGATACAGCGCAGAAACAGGCCCTTCGGCCCACTGAGCCCGTGCCGACCAGCGAACACCCCATACACAAACACTATCCCACAACCTTTAGGGACTATTTACAATTTACAATTTACAATTTTACAATTTTACCAAAGCCAATTAACATACAAACCTGTACGCCTTTGGAGTGTGGGAGTAAACTGGAGAACCCAGAGAGAAGGTCACGGGGAGAACGTACAAACAAACTGTATGTTGAATCTCTATTAAATTGGTTTCAAAATAATGGTCGCAAATTAAGAAGAGTTTTATAAATCATCACACACTATACATGATTGTTCCTAGAAAATATTATTTTTAGTTATCGCTTGATTCTGAGAAGATTAATTGTATCATTTGCAGGGAATAATACACCAGGTAGAAAATGTAATAGATGGCAAAGATGAAACTGTACAGTGAAGGGTGAATGAGCTCATGCACACCTCTGTCCTGCCTTCTCCACAGAGCCTCCAGACCCTCCTGAGCTGGAGATCAGAGAAGTGAAGGCACGCAGCATGAACCTCCGCTGGACTCAGAGATTTGACGGAAACAGCCTCATCCTCGGCTTTGACATTGAGTACAAGAACAAGTCAGGTGGGTAGTCACTGGTCTCTCTTCAATGGCAACCACCTCCCCCTTCATCGTTGTCTTCCGAGGAGCATGTTAGCCTCATTCCTTTGCCAGTCATTCCAATCCCCAGCCTTCCCATTGTGTAAACCGGAATGAAACTAACTGCAGCATCCTATTTAGCCTGAGATAGGCATCCAGCCCCGCATCATCTCCACAACTTGGACCGGATATAACACAGTCATGCTTTCATCTGCCGCTGAACTCCCCAATTTTATGTTGATCATTCCAATGGTTTCCCGGTTGGTCTCTGCCTTCAATGGCTCTCCCACGGAGATTCCATCTCGTACCAAGTCTCTTTCATCCAGCACAAATTCATGGACGCACATTGGTTTCTTAACTACCAGGGCCTCAATTTTTAAGACATTTCACCCCGGGGTCAACCCCCACCCTAAAACTCCTCATTCATCCTGATCTCAAAACTACACACGGCTCTGCCTTCCGATAATACAGGCCCAAACTCTAGAGTTCCTTCCCTTAACCTCTGCACATCACTGCCTTCCTCTCCTCTACAGTGAAGATGGACACAAAAAGCTGGAGTAACTCAGCGGGACAGGCAGCATCTCTGGAGAGAAAGAATCGGTGACGTTTCGGGTCAAGACCCTCCTTCAGTCTGAAGAAGATTCAGCCAATGATTCAGCTTCACCCATTCCTTCTCTTCAGAGATACTGCCTGTCCCGCTGAGTTACTCCAGCTTCTTGTGTCTATCTTTGGTTTTAACCAGCAACTGCAGTTCCTTCCTGCGCTCTACAGTGTTCCAAACATATAGTTATCTGTCCTAATCTTTCCGTCTGTGCTGTAGTGTTTGCTGTGCTCTTGTAAAATACATCAGAGTTGCATAAGTTGTGGTTGACAGCAACTATTACCCTGGGCTGTTGAAGCATGCCCAACATTCAAAGCAAAGTGCTTGGTAAAAGAGGCCATCCATAATCTCCCATTGTGGGGATCACGGAGGAAGGAGTTGGGGAGAGAGTCGTGTGAGCATGGGGCTTTGATGGAACTTTTGTGTGGAGGAAGATTCAAACAGTTAATGGAGTGAGCTGCAGATAATGGAGTGAGCTGCAGATAATGGAGATGGGGATGGTTGCTGAGGACATTGGGTGCAAAGAGGCCATTGGAGTGAAGCCCATCAATTATGATGAAAAGTTAATGGAACAACCTACCAGGAGAAAGATGGACATCCTGAAAGCCCTGACAGCACCACTTGAAGTAATGAGGCTCTTAGACCTGTGCCCAACGCCTTCATTTGCCTCACACCTATTCTAATCTCTGGTCTTTGTTCCGAACATCTGACCATCAACCCCACCCACCTCCCTCACCTGTGTTGCCTGCCATGCTTTGTCCTGCCTCTCCTCCTAGCATTCCTCCCCTCCCCTCCCCTCAATGAATCAGTCTGAAGAAGGGTCCTGACCTGAAACGTCATGTTCTCCAGAGATGCTGCCGGACCTGCTGAGTTACTCCAGCATTTTGCATCCTTTTCTTAACCTCCATTTAAGATCTGCATCCGTTGATTTGTATGCAGGGTAAAATTTTGATCGAGTGACTAATGTCATGCCAGAAGCGCAAATAACAAATTCAACTGACCGTCGTCTGTTCTAACCTCAAAGATGCCTGCCAAGCCGAACATTCAGGCACGGGCGGCACAGTGGCACAGCGTTAGAGATACTGCCTTACAGCATCAGACACCCGGGTTCAATCCTGACTATGGGTGATTGTCTGTACGGAGTTTGTACGTTCTCAAGATTCAAGATTCAAGATTCAAGATAGCTTTATTTGTCATCCAATATTGGACGAAATTCAGTCACCCACAGTCCAACAATAAAAGCATTAAATAGGCATTAAAATTACACAACCCATGACCTGCATGGATTTTCTCTGAGATTTTCGGTTTCCTCCCACACTCCAAAGATGTACAGGTTTGTAGGTTAATTGGCTTGGTATAAATGTAAAAAATGTCCCTAGTGTGTGTAGGGTAGTGTGTGTGTAGGGTGGTGTGAATGTGCAGGATTGCTGGTCGGTGCGGCCTCAGTGGGCCGAAGGGCTTGTTTCTGCGCTGTATCTCTAAACTGAACTAAACATAACAATTGAAGATTCTACGTGAATGCAGGTTGCTACTAATGTTCAGATACCTTGTGGTTCTCCATTTGGGCTTCTTTCTTGCTTGGTCAACCGTTAAGAAGTGCTCATCTGGTAAAGCTTATTGATTATTACGCTCTGAAAACATGGGCGGCTCTTTAAATGCCACCTTTGTACTGTGTTTAAAATCCACTTTCTGCCCAGCTCCCAAGACATTATTAAGGGGTCTGCAGTAGTTATTCAAGGAATCTAATTGACAATTTAAATTCATTGCAAGAAAACTAAATCCTGTTGCTGCCATACCAGGAGAGATTAAAATATGATTAAATTTTGTAAATTAATATTGTACAAGGGCTGCAGACATTAATTATACACAATGTATTCTATCAGAGTTTGATAAGATTGTTGGGTGTATCATTCATCATACTTCTGTATAATCAATTCTAATCTGACACTTTTTTTTAGCTAATCCATGCGTACACGTAATACATTTCTATCATGTTTATCAGTAGAAATAAATCAATGTAAGGGAGATATTTGACCAGTTATTGCTATTGACCATAAACAACATCTGTTGGATTTGATTATAATTATCGTTGTTTTCTGTAGATAGGTTCATTGATGAAATGCAAGTTTGCTCAAATCATTCTTTTTGATAAAGTCCTTTTGTCAGATTTCGCTTTGGGGCAGCTGTAGAATTGCTGCCTTACTGCACCAGAGTCCCGGGTTCGGTCCGAACTACAGGTGCTGTCTGTGCGGAGTTTGTACATTCTGTCCGTGACCTGCGTGGGTTTTCTCTGGGTGCTCTGGTTTCCTCCCACACTCCAAAGACATACAGGTTTGTAGGTTAATTGGCTTTGGTAAAAATTGTAAATTCTGAGTAGGATAGTGTTAGTGTGCGGGGATCGTGGTCAGCACGGACTTGGTGGGCCGAAGGGCCTGTTTCCGTGCTGTATCTCTAAACTAAACTAAACTAAGCTTTGGCTTGAAACTGTTCTTTCCAATGTGGAATGGAATGTAGAGGCTGTATGTTCCCTCAGTAATGAGACTTTGCACTATCTATTTGTTATGTGATGTTAAGAGAGGATGTTTCCACTAGTGGGAGAGTCTAGGACCAGAGACCATAGCCTCAGAATAAATGGACGTACTTCTAGAAAGATGAGAAGGAATTTCTTTAGTTAGAGGTTGGTGAATCTGCGGAATTCATTGCCACGGACGGCTGTGGAGGCCAAGTCAATGGATATTTTAAGGCAGATTCTTGATTAATAAGTGTGCCAGGGGTTATGGGGCAGGCAGAAGAATGGGGTTGAGAGGGAAAGATAGATCAGCCATGATTGAATGGCTGGGTAGACTTGATGGGCTGAATGGCCCAATTCTGCCCCGTGAAGTTATGAACTTCTGTGCAACTCTTAAAATCTGATGTATTAACTCAATCTTCGGCACGGTGGTGCAGCGGTAGAGTTGCTGCCTTACAGCGAATGCAGCGCCGGAGACTCAGGTTCGATCCTGACTACGGGTGCTGTCTGGACGGAGTTTGTATGTTCTCCCCGTGACCTGCGTGGGTTTTCTCCTAGATCTTCGGTTTCCTCCCACACTCCAAAGACGTACAGGTTTGTAGGTTAATTGGCTGGGCAAATGTTTAAAAAAATTGTCCCTAGTGTGTGTAGGATAGTGTTAATGTGCGGGGATCGCTGGGCGGCACGGTCCCGGTGGGCCGAAGGGGCTGTTTCTGCGCTCTATCTCTAAATCTAAAAATCTAAAAAAATCCTACTAAAGATATACACAAATTGCCGGAGTAACTCAGCGGGACAGGCAGCATCTCTGGAGAAAATGAATCGGTGACATTTCGGGTCGAGACCCTTTATCAGTCAGACCCAAAACGTCACCCACTCCTTCTATCCAGAGATGCTGCCTGTCCCGCTGAGTTACTCCAGCATTTTTTGTCTACCATCAGTTTAAACCAGCATCTGCAGTTCCACCCACACAACTCAATCCCACTTTTCACTTCAGCATTAGCTTCAATTATTAGAATTAAGTAATATTAATGAAATGACAGACTGGAAACATCTTGCTTAAAAGATTGAATTATCTCATGATTTGATCGAAGCATCGTTATATTAAGATATTACTGAAATGGGAAACGGTTAATACTCAGACTGGGAGCAAAGAGACTTTCTGCCAATTGCACTTTCAGGCACAGAGGACATTTTATTTTAAAGGGAAATACTTACAGCTTTATTACACCTTTCCTCGCCTCTGGAAATCCCAAATTACTTTATAACCAATTAAATTTCTCAAAGGATAGTTACGATTGTAATGTAGGAAAGCAATGTAGGGGCGGTACAGTGGCGCATTGGTAGAGTTGTTGCCTTACAGTGCCAGAGACCTGAGATTGTTCTGTATAGAGTTTGTACGTTCTCCCTGTGACTGTGTGATTTTTCTCCAGTTTCCACCCACATTCCAGAAAAAGGTGCAGGTTTGGATGTTAATTGGCTTTGGTAAAATTGTCCCCATTGTGTGGGATCGAGCTTGTGTGCGGGTAATTCTGGTCGAGTGCTGACTCGGTGGGCCGAAGGGCCTGTTTCCTTGCCGTATCTCTAAACTAAACTAAGCAAGGTTGGAGCATTGAGATACGATCCTTGAAGCTGAAGGTGCCATTTGCGTTTGAGCTGCGAGCACCAATTCTTACCTCAGTGATTTTTCCTCTTTACCCCCTGGGTTGAATGTCATTATCTCAGATCCCATTTAAAAAGCAATTGTTTCTTTCCCTCCCAACAGACTCGTGGAACTTAAAGCAGAGTACACGGAACATCAACCCAACCATAAACCAGGCCAACATTGTGGATCTGCACCCAGCTTCCGTCTACAGTATAAGGATCTACTCATTCAACAAGATCGGCAGAAGTGACTCAAGCAAAGATTCAACTGTCAGCACAGAGGAAGCAGGTACCAAGTCAGAGCAGTGCGGGCCAACCACCGATCGATCGCTGGTGCTGAATTGTCCAAACTAAAAATTGCCCTTAGATTCAGTTTGCTTCAAGAATGTGATTAGCATGGGAAGTTATACTAAATCATTATTTAACACTGAATGTGCTCAAATCTGGGCAGCACACTTAAGGACAAATAACAAGGGCTTTGAAAGAAATTAGTGTTTTTACTGGAATTGTGCCAGAAATGAAGGAATGAGAGGATACAAGTTTGCAATCAGTAGAGCAAAGGGACGGGGTACTGATTGAGAATGATCAGCCATGATCACATTGAATGGTGGTGCTGGCTCGAAGCGCCGAATGGCCTCCTCCTGCACCTATTGTCTATTGTCATAAAGGTTGCTCTAGATTGGGCGACATGGTGGCGCAGCGGTAGAGTTGCTGCCTTACAGCGCCAGAGACACGAGTTCATTCGTGAACACAAAAGGCGCTGTCTGTACAGTTTGTACATTCTCCCCGTGACCTGTATGGGTTTTCACCGGACGCTCCGGTTTACTCCCACACTCCAAAGACATACAGGTTTGCAGATTACTTGCCTTCGGTAAAATTGAAAATTGTCCGTAGTTATCAATTTATCAATTTCCCTGCTGTAACACCAAGTTGTTAACTTGAAATAGTAAACTACTCCAATGCCAAGCCTTTTGTTTGCTTGGGAAGATTAATGCTCAAAGGTCAACATCTCTGGTCATTCCCATTTCCTTGATGGTGCCAGCATTTAACTGCAAAGATAGACACAAAGTGCTGGAGTAACTCAGCGGGTCAGGCAGCATCTCCGGAGAGAAGCAGTGGGTGACTGAACATCAGACTGAAGTAGGGTCTCGACCCAAAAGATCACCCATTCCTTCTCTCCAGAGATGTTGCCCGTCCCGCTGAGTTACTCCAGCAATTTGTGTCTATCTTTGGTGTAAACCAGCATCTGTAGTTCCTTCCGACACACAGCGTTTAACGGCCTTGACCACACAATGCAGGTCTATGTTTCAGCGTTGATCTCAATTACAGAGTCAAGATGGAGGTGCAGCAGATACATTCCCAAACACATCTGGAATCACCACTTTTCTGGGAATCCATGAAGATTATTTTTGCTCTAAGCCATTCTTTTTGATCACCGAGGAAATAGGCGACAATTGTCAATCTGTCAGGCCAAAAGATTTCACTTGAACAATCCCTTGTTAATGTGAAGTCCTTTGGCCAGGCAGATATTGCAGCAAACTCTCCATGATTCCTGAAAGGCATTCCAAAAAATTAGATTGCAGAAGCTCATGCCATTTTTCAGCATGATGGATGCACTGAATGTATGATCGCATGAGTTCTCTGCCAATCATTTTTACCTTCTGGTAGTTAGATTAGTTCTAATATGATCGTGGATGATCAGCCATGATCACAATGAATGGCGGTGCTGGCTCAAAGGGCCAAATGGTCTCATCCTGCACCTATTTTCTATAGAAACATAGAAACATAGAAAATAGGTGCAGGGGGAGGCCATTCAGCCCTTCGAGCCAGCACCGCCATTCATTGTGATCATGGCCGATCGTCCACAATCAGTAACCCGTGCCTGCCTTCTCCCCATATCCCTTGATTCCACTAGCCCCTAGAGCTCTATCTAACTCTCTCTTAAATTCATCCTGTGATTTGGCCTCCACTTCCCTCTGTGGCAGAGAATTCCACAAATTCACAACTCTCTGGGTGAAAAAGCTCCTTCTCACCTCAGTTTTAAATGGCCTCCCCTTTATTCTAAGACTGTGGCCCCTGGTTCTGGACTCCCCCAACATTGAGAACATTTTTCCTGCATCTAGCTTGTCCAGTCCTTTTATCATTTTATATGTCTCTATAAGATCCCCTCTCATCCTTCTAAACTCCAGTGAATACGTTTCTATGTTTCTAATATTTCCAACATAGTTTTGTCCATTAACAATTCCCTCTCTTCTGATGACGATTGCTCTGTAGCCTGCTGAGAATTCCAGGCATCTATTTACCTGAGAGTGGCACCTGTTTACCTCAGCTCCATTCCAGTCATGTATTTACCTGAGAGAGCTTCCACAGAGAGTGCCCAAGCCTGTTTATCCGCTCAGTTTAGTTTACTTGTCACGTGTACCGAGGTACAGTGGAAAGCTTTTGTTGTGTGCTAATCAGTCAACAGAAAGACAAAACATGTTTACAATTGAGCCGTTTCCAGTGTATAGA
Source organism: Rhinoraja longicauda (assembly GCF_053455715.1). Taxonomy (NCBI): domain Eukaryota; kingdom Metazoa; phylum Chordata; class Chondrichthyes; order Rajiformes; family Arhynchobatidae; genus Rhinoraja; species Rhinoraja longicauda. The sequence goes on from NC_135984.1 coordinate 12,325,896, forward strand.
TACATGGTAGGGATCAGGGACAGTCGGAAGCACCTCGTTTTGTTTTCACTCTTTCAACATCTGTCCATGCACACAGGAGTTGTGCACTCTGACTAGTTTTCTCTTTCTTTAACTTTGGGGAGACAGTCAAACTTCATTCTGTTAGTTGAGTAGAGCAAACCTGTCACAAGGCAGTGCTTGACCTTTGCTTATTAGACAGTATGTTCACTTACTGAACCATTGGGAAGCCACTGTGGGTGTTGTTTACTCTTTTGCAATCAGGCACTGTTTTGAGCAATCAGAGCACAGTCATCTGATCACAACCCTTACGACTCGATCATGAAAGGTGATTTGATTGCCCTCTCTGAGCCTCTTGTGTGAGAAGGGCCAGTTTCAGAGAACTCACTGGCCTAATTAATGCTACCAGGTGCTTAATCCTTGTACAACGTGATTGCAGCTTCGGATAGAAACACGCTCAACTTTCATGAAGACGCTCACCAGAACAGTCTGAAGTTTTGTTTCATTTCTGGTGACTCTCAGCCACAATCTGCCACTCTCCCATTTACTCGCTTAAGTCCTCCCTCGCATTTTTACTCAAAATCTAGTCCAGACTTTGTTCAGTCTACTGTAAGTAAGTTTGATGCAGGAAGCCACTGGGACCAGCTCGACAGCAGGGAGCTCTCCTTGGTGCTGAAATGACCTGGGGATATTTGTCTCGACAAGTTACATTCTTCTGGAGTTCTGAGGACCACTGCGTTATAAACAATCCCTCTGCCCCAATTAATGTTATATGCTGATTATCTTTGATGTAGTGTGATCACAAATTCAGTGAAGAACAGACTCAACTTCACCAAATCAAGGTTCTTTGCACAGTCTTTCCAAAGTGTATTGAGTTATTTAACCAAAATAAGTGCCAGAGTAACATAGCGGGTCAGGCAGCATCTCTGGTAAACATGGATAAGCGACGTCTTAAGTCCTGACCCGAAATGTCACCTATCCATGTTCTCCAGTGATGCTGTCTGACCCACTGGGTGACTCCAACGCTTTGTGCCTTTTTCTGTAAACCAGTTCCTTATTCCTTGTAAACCAGTTCAATAGGCAATAGACAATAGGTGCAGGAGGAGGCCATTCGGCCCTTCGAGCCAGCACTGCCATTCCTTGTGTTTGACTTAGTAAACCACTGTTTTAAACCCACCATCCTAAGTGATGGGAATGACTATTTCAAATTGAAAGTCACATCAACAAAAAATATACTCCTTGGTGGTTAAACTTTCAGGATGCATGTGACAGGGATAGGATATAGGCTTGAGCCAATAGTGGAGCAGAATCTGTGGGCCATGACACATATATTCCACTTTTAGTTTAGTTTAGAGATTAAGCACGGAAACAGGCCCTTCGGCCCACTGAGTCCGCACCGACCAGCAATTCCTGCATCAACTATTAACACTACCTTACATACACTAGAGACAATTATTTTACATTGATACCAAGCAACTACTCTCTACTCAATAACCAAGGTCTGTAGTCTCTTTTTTGCTCTGGTTTATTTTCACCCACATGTTTAGACCGTAATGTTGTATCCTTATTGTTTTGATGTGTTTATGCTTTATTCTTAATTGTTAACTGTATGTTTGTGTTGTCATTTGTGAGCGGAGCACCAAGGCACATTCCTTGTATGTGCACATACTTGGCCAATAAACGTATTCATTCATTCATTCATTAACCTACAAACCTGAACGTCTTTGGATCTCGTAGAAAACCTATGCAGGTCACGGGGAGAATGTACAGACAAGCACCCATAGTCAGGATCAAATCCGAGTCTCTGGCGCTGTAAGGCAGTAGCTCTACCGCTACGCCACCGTGCCGCCCTGGTTTTAGATTTGAAAGTGACATCGACTATAAAATACTTGATGTTTTAACTTTCAGGATGCATGTGACAGATGTAGGATACGGGCTTGAGCTAATAATTTTGCAGAATCTGTGAGCCATGACTCATATATTCCACTAAAATTGATTAAATTCCACTTCACAGGAGGAAAGATGATTGAGTCAAGAGCCAAGGATCATAATTGTCATGTGTACCGGCAATAGAAAATGAAATTCTTACCAGCTGCATCTTAACTGGCCAATAAATGCAATAGCACACAGATAAATAACTAATAACCAATAAGATCCACAGATGCTGACTGACCTGTTACATGTTTCCTGGATTTCTGTTTGTTATTTCAAAAGCACTTCATGACTATAAAGTTTTGAAGAAGAAATATGTATAGTTTTGATAAAAGGTTTTGGAGTAAGCTAGAAAGTGGGACTGAGAATGAAGTGGAATGATCAGAGAGTAAGAAGGACATGGCTTTTTATTAACACCAAAGCTCTGTGCAGCCATTGAAGTATTCCTATAATGCAGTCCCAGTTGGAGTGTAGTAAACATATCAGCCAATTTGGGTGCAGTAAGTTCTGACCAGAAGCTCAAGAATAATAACCAGATCATCTATTTTTTAGTCATGTTGCTTGATGGATTATTATCGGCTCGGTCACTGGGGATAATTTATCTGTTCTTCTGTGAAGTAATGCAGAGATGAAGAAACACAAAGTGCTGGTGTAACTCAGCAGGTCAGGTAGCATCTCTGGAGGACATAGTTAGATGCTGTTATGGGTCGGGATCCTTCTTCAGCGAATGGTATGTTGGCATTCATAGCGAGGGGATTTGAGCAGGGAGGTTCTGCTGCAGTTGTACAGGGCATTGGTGAGACCACACCTGGAGTATTGCGTACAGTTTTGGTCTCCTAATCTGAGGAAAGACATTCTTGCCATAGAGGGAGTACAGAGAAGGTTCACCAGATTGATTCCTGGGATGGCATGACTTTCATATGAAGAAAGACTGGATAGACTCGGCTTGTACTTGCTGGAATTTAGAAGATTGAGGCTGGATCTTATAGAAACTTACAAAATTCTTAAGGGGTTGGACAGGCTAGATGCAGGAAGATTGTTCCCGATGTTGGGGAAGTCCAGAACAAGGGGTCACAGTTTAAGGATAAGGGGGAAGTCTTTTAGGACCGAGATGAGAAAGTTTTTTTTTTCACACAGAGAGTGGTGAATCTGTGGAATTCTCTGCCACAGAGGGTAGTTGAGGCCAGTTCATTGGCTATATTTAAGAGGGAGCTGGATGTGGCCCTTGTGGCTAAAGGGATCAGGGGGCATGGAGAGAAGGCAGGTACAGGATACTGAGTTGGATGATCAGCCATGATCATATTGAATGGCGGTGCAGGCTCGAAGGGCCGAATGGCCTACTCCTGCACCTATTTTCTATGTTTCTATGTTTCAGACCTTCTTCAGGTGAAAGGAAGTCAGAACAAGATGGCGCAATGTGTATTAGTAAGAAAATGGCTAACACAATCAAAAGCAATGGTTCAAGTTGGCAATGCTAAATCTCCAGTCTTACCACTAAGAAATTTGAGCCATCTTCATCCCTGAAGTAGTCCCAAGATGGCACCTCTGGCATTACATGCAAACACCGTCCTTCCCAAGTGTTAGCCCAGACCTTCATGCTGAATTTGCTGGAACCCAGAATTACTTGACTCAAAGGCAAAAGTCCATTCACTGGTGCCAAATACAGTCTCTCATCTGTAGTAAAGCTGCAGAGATGATTGTTAATTAGAGGTATGGAGCTTTTCAGCATGAAAAAGGCCCTTCGGCTAAACATCCATGCTGATCAAATTGGCATTCTGCGCTAGTCCCATTTGCCTGGATTTGGCCCATATCCCTTTAAACCACTTCCTGTCCGTATATCTGTCCGAATGTCTTTTGAAACTGGTAATTGGAAACATTGCCACTGGAGTTTTAACTGACAGTGCAACAAAATTCCAGTCCTGAAGTAGGCTTCAAACCGTAACCTGTGAGATAAGAGGGTGACCAAATTGGTCAAGCCATGACTTGTCCATGTGTGTTATACAACTGCGTGTGACCTTGTGGGGCCTTGATCCTTTTGTTTCTGTGTTGATGGTCACGAGCAGTTTCGTCGATTGGATGTTTGGCACTTTGGTTGATTGCTGGGGGAACCTTTGTTGTTTGGTACAGAAGTCCCCCAAGTGACCACTCGAAGACAATAAGTGCTAAACTGTAAATAGCCCGAGTTCCTTTCACTAAAATATGGAGCAACTGAACTACTGTGCTAATTGGATCTCCTGGGCAAAAGACAGAGTCCAAGCTGTGAAAAAGCGCGTCTTTTGTCCTTTATTCACAATGCTTAATCACCCTAATTGCCTTTGTATTGTTCTATAAAATTAAGGCAATCATTTTCAGGATGTTTAACTATATTATTTGAACGCTTTTATATCACTTTAGTTTTGTTAACTCTCCCCCGACAACTCTATCAAAGGCTGACTTTCTTTGGACTGGTTCTGTGGATGTAGGTGCCCCTCTGGTTAACAACCCACAGACAGGTTCTTCTTTAACATGTCTACCTGAGCAACATCATAGAACGTGGGATATAGAAACGTACCCCACTGGGCGGCACGGCGGTGCAGTGGTTGAGCTACTGCCTGACAACGCCAGAGACCCTGGTTCGATCCTGACCAAGGGCACTTGTCTGTACAGAGTTTGTACGTTCTCCCCGTGACCTGCGTGGGTTTTCTCCAAGAACTTCGGTTTCCTCCCACACTCCAAAGACGTACAGGTTTGTAGGTTAATTGGCTTGGTATAAATGTAAATCGTCCCTAGTGTGTGTAGGATGGTGTGTTAGTCTGCGGGGATAGCTGGTTGGTGCGAACTCGGTGGGCCGAAGGGCCTGTTTCCGCGCTGTATCTCTAAACTAAAAAAAACTAAACTGAACAAGTAAGAGCAGGCCCTTTGGCCCACAATGTCTATGCTGAACATGATACCAAAATAAATCTCATATGCCTGCACATATCCCTCTTGCCCTGCATATTCATGTGCCTATCTAAATGCCTCTTAAGCGCCACTGTTTGCTTTCACCACCTCACCTTGACAGCACATTTCAGGAATCCATCATTCTCTGTGTATAAAATAACCTGCACCGCACCTCCTTCAAACTCTCTTCCTCTGATCTTATAGCAATGCCTCTCGTATTTGACATTTCCACTCTTATTGTTCAATCTTCTTTTTAGCTGAGACAATAGTTGGGATATGCAAAAAAGAAAGAACATTTATCCACCATAATTAAAATTTGAGAACAAAATAGTGGCAAATACAATTGGATTTCTTTGTTATGAATATCCATAAGACTCTAGAGCTGTTTTTGAGACTACGAAGCAAAGGTTTTGCATTTTGGATTTTTTTTTAGATTAACACTATCCTACACACACTAGGGACAATTTAAAAAAAAAACATTTACCCAGTCAATTAACCTACATACATACGTGTACGTCTTTGGAGTGTGGGAGGAAACCGAAGGTCTCGGAGAAAACCCACACAGGTCACGGGGAGAACGTACAAACTCCGTACAGACAGAACCCGTAGTCAGGATCGAACCTGAGTCTCCGGCGCTGCATTCGCTGTAAGGCAGCAACTCTACCGCTGCGCCACCGCGCCGCCCCTACGGATATATACGGAACGTTTCATGTAGTCAGGGTATCTCAGGGGACTTCACAACCATTAGTGCACTCCTGAAACTCAGTCTCTCTCCTAACACAAGTAAATTCAATCACCAGGTTGTGGTAAATAACCGAACATTTGATTTTGTGGGTTTAGTTTCGTTTAGTTTAGAGATACAGCGCAGAAACAGGCCCTTGAGCCCACCAAGTCCGCACCGACCAGCGATCCCCGCACATTAACATTATCCTACACACACTAGGGACAATTTACATTTGCACCAAGCCTATTAATTTACAAACCTGTACATCTTTGGAGTACGAGACGAAACCGAAGATCTCGGAGAAAACCCATGAGATCACAGGGAGAACATACAAACTCCGTACAGACAAAACCCATAGTCGGGATCGGACCCGGATCTCCGGTGCTGTAAGCACTGTAAGGTAGCAACTCTGCCACTGTGTGACCGGTGGGTGCAGGTTAAGGAATGAGTACATCAGGAGAACACAAAGCATGTTCGCATACAGCCATGTTCTTCCCACCATTCCCCTGAGCAAACAGATGGCACCTTGTTTTAACATCTCATTTGAAATCCAGCATCTCCAACAGTGTAGTGTTCCTTGGGGCACCACATTGAAGTGCGATCCCTGGCAGGGACTTGAACACACTTCCTCTGGTTTTCCAGGTGGAGGCACAGCTGCTGCTGTTCTTGACTCAAGTACCCTTCACGTGTCTCCTGTATTTAATAGACAACTTGTGATTTTTCCAGTGAGTTGAAAACTTGGAAGTATCTACCATGGAAAAAATCAAGTGATTTTTGTGGCTTAAGAAGTGGTGGCAAGTAACCCTATGGAAATGTCCCATCCATATATATCTAACATTGGATTTGCATTTCCTCTCTTTCAGCTCCAGACGGCCCACCCATGGAAGTCATATTGGAGCCTGTCACATCTCAGAGCATCAGAGTGACCTGGAAGGTAGGTTTATTCTCGACCTATTGCTGGTGCTTGGCATTACAGGGTTTCGGCCCATTTCTCTCCATCTAATTATGCTCGAGTTCCTATGCTTTCCTGCCTCTTTTGTGTTCCCCTGGTGCGAGTCTGTGTCACCCAGAAACAGAACTTGAGGCAGTTCCACGGAGAGGTGAAGCATCAGAACCACTTCCCCAACAGTGGTCTCAAATCCTGTCAAAGCTGGGAAAGCACCAAAGTTCCTTCCAGTCACAAGTCCTCTAATGAGGGGAATAGATTGGGTAAATGCACAGTCTTTTACTGTTGGACTGTGGGTGACGAAATCTCGTCCAAAAGACTTGTTTTTTGGATGACAAATAAAGGTAATTCTGATTCTGATTCTGAATTATTTTACCCAGAGTAGAGGAATCAAAGTCCAGAGGACATAGGTTTAAGGTGAGGGGAGAAAGATTTAATATGAACCCGAGGGGCAACTTTTTTTACACAAAGGGTGGTAGGTTTATGGAATGAGCTGCCAGAGGACATAGTTGTGGCAGATACGATCACAACATTTTAAAAAACATTTGGACAGGTACATGTCTAGGATAAGCTTAGAGGGATATGGGCCAAATGCAGGCAGGTGGGACTAGCGTAGATGGGGTATGCTGGTCAGCATGGGAAAGCTGGGCCGAAGGGCCAACATCAGTAATGTCATTCTTGGAAGCATCTTCAGGTGTTTTACATTGGTAAAAACCGCAACAATTAAATTTAAATTTAAAGCAAATCTCATATGCTGAAAATCTGAAAGAAGTTGGCCATTCAGGACTGAAATAAAAGGAAATGTGTTTGAATAGAAGATGCGTTTTTGAAAGACTGTACCCAAGAGGGCCATGTAGCTAGCTTTCAGTAGTCGATATATATTTAAATGTTAACATATTGGGATGAGCAGAGGAAAGTGACACTGAGGTAAAGATTAGCCTTAATGGTAGAGCAGGAGCTCAAGGCTAAATGGGCTACTTCTGTTTCCATACCTTAAGTTTTTATGGTCTTCATGTGGATGTTCTCATAGATGGAAAATACTAGTTGTGGGACAAGAATATCGAGGCGAGGCTATGTTGTTTAGAGCAGAGGATAGTTAATTGAGATGCATATCATTTTGAAAGTCTATGCAGGAAAACAGGAAGGACCTATTTTCTTTATCAGAGAGATCAATAACTAATGGATTTAAGCTAACCGAGGGAAGATTAGGGAGGAGGTGAGGAAAGCTTTGGTGTTATTGTCACTGCCTGACAGGTTGGTGGGCAGCAATCACCAGAACATGAAGAAGATCTTTGGAAGAGAAATTGAACTTTGATAACCATCGAGGTTGCAGACAAAGAGCTGGTAATGGTTCTCAAAAATCTCCTTTTGGTGCTTGGAGTCACAAGGTTTCAGCCCATTTCTCTCCAAAAATCTCCTTTTCTTTTCTATTTGGCGGGGATGGAGCATAATGAGCCAAAAGACCAGCTTTCAACGCTGTAACCTTTAAAGACTCTATGAAACGCAGGACTTCAGTCTTTGGTTCAGTCGGGAGTGAGATCTCCACCCGTCAAGTCTCAGTTGACACTTCGCTGAGCTTTCACATGCTTGGCTCATCAATCCTGATGCACTCTTGCCCAAAGTGAGATGCCAGCAGACAGTGGGGAACAAACCCAGACCGTCCTTGCCTGAAGTGCGTCAGGTCTAGATTTAGATTTTTTTTTAGATTTAGAGATACAGCGCGGAAACAGGCCCTTCGGCCCACCGGGTCCGCACCGCCCAGCGATCCCCGCACATTAACACTATCCTACACACACTAGGGACAATTTTCACATTTTACCCAGTCAATTAACCTACAAACCTGTACGTCTTTGGAGTGTGGGAGGAAACCGAAGATCTCGGAGAAAACCCACGCAGGTCACGGGGAGAACGTACAAACTCCGTACAGACGTAGTCAGGATTGAACCCGAGTCTCAGGCGCTGCATTCGCTGTAAGGCAGCAACTCTACCGCTGCGCCGCCGTGCCTTCAGTGGGCCTTCAGTCATTTCAACGGTTGTTCTTGGATGCCAGGGGAAGTTGGGGAAGGAACCAGAGCAAGAAAAGAATGCAAGCAGGAATGAAGAAGCGAATTGCTGTTCCCAAAAAGAATGAGGCAATAAAAAGAAATCTTTAGAACTCTAAATAATTAACTCAAATCGTGTTTTAGTAAGATTTTGATCATATAAATAAAGGAAAATCAATAGAGAAATGAGGAACTGTACCCATTTTTGAGAGTGCCCGCTGGATAATATGTCCAAGTTAATTTAAAGTTGAACTCAAATAAATATTGTTAATAGAATCCCAATCGACACAGAGGATATATAACTTCCTGATATATATCCTCTGTGTCATGGATGGATCATTCGAGAAAAGCATCTCTGTTCAGAAAAGATTTACACATATTGGGCTGGACAATTGAGGCCATGAGGAGGTTTTGTATCTGTGATTTAAATAGCAAAGAAAAAAATCTCTTCAACTTGCGGCACGGTGGCACAGCGGTAGAGTTAGTGCCTTACAGCGGCAGAGACCCGGGTTGAATCCTGATCACACGTGCTTGCCCGTACGGAGTTTGTACATTCTCCCCATGACCGTGTGGGTTTTCCCCAGGTGCTTTCACATTTCCTCCCACATTCCAAAACCGTACAGGTTTGTAGGTTAATTGGCTTCAGTAAGAAATGTAGGATAGTGCGAGTGAACAGGGATCACTGGTCAGCGTGGAATCGATGGGCCAAAGGGCCTGTTTCTGCCCTGTATCTCTAAACTAAACTGATTTCATAATTCCTGGAATGGCGGGACTGTCATATGTTGAAAGACTGGAGTGGCTCGGCTTGTTCACGCTGGAATTTAGAAGGATGAGAAGGGATCTTATCGAAGCATGTAAGATTATTAAGGCAGGAAACATGTTCCCAATGTTGGGGGAGTCCAGAACCAGGGGCCACAGTTTAAGAATAAGGGGTAGGCCATTTAGAACGGAGATGAGGAAAAACTTTTCAGTCAGAGAGTTGTAAATCTGTGGAATTCACTGCCTCAGAAGGCAGTGGAGGCCAATTCTCTGAATGCATTCAAGAGAGAGCTAGATAGAGCTCTTAAGGATAGCGGAGTCAGGGGGTATGGGGAGAAGGCAGGAACGGGGTACTGATTGAGAATGATCAGCCATGATCACATTGAATGGTGGTGCTGGCTCGAAGGGCCGAATGGCCTACTCCTGCACCTATTGTCTATTGTCTATTGTCTATAAAGTACTCAAACTCGCTTCACACAGATTCCACATGATTTCATCTGACTGATACAGGTACTCCACTGACCCAGAAAGGTGTGGGCCTAATCCATAATAGCAAGAGAATCTAACTGCGTGGTGACAATTTTACATAGCAAGTTTCTATTATGAACATGGACAGAAGAATTTATCATCCACAACTGTTGCCTGCAGCATTCAGCTTTTCAATTCTTTAAAATAAAGTATCATTATAAATTAGATTGACTTCCCAATTTGGTCTATGTGAGAAGATATTGTTTCTTTTAGGTTTTCTGTCAATTGTTTTGCAGGGTAAATGGAAAATAATTTATGAAGCATTGGAAAATTGAACATAGGATCACGCTGCCTGCTGTTCCCTCAATTTTCATAAGATTAATCCTGCCCCCACACAGTGGAACTTTAGAATTATGACCCAATTCCTCATCTTTTCTCAGTCCCCACTGATTTATGGTCTTTGTTTTAAGGAATTTTCTGTGGGAGATTTTGAATAAGATCTTGCTGGACATAAAATTATTCCTCTCTTTTACACACACACACACTCACTGAGAAATACATAAACTCACACAAAACACACAGAGAGAAATATGCACACACAATGCACAAAACATGCTCACTCACACAGGTATACACACACACAAAAGCACACACGCACACGTACAGAAATACATGCACACAAAACACACACTGTACACGCAAACACACAGTCGCGCACACATACAGAAAAGTTTATCAAAGATGCGGTCACGGTGGCGCAGCGGTAGAGTTGCTGCCTTACAGCGAATGCAGCGCCGGAGACCCGGGTTCCATCCCGACTACGGGTGCTATCTGTACGGAGTTTGTACGTTCTCCCCATGACCTGCGTGGGTTTTCTCCGAGGTCTTCGGTTTCCTCCCACACTCCAAAGATGTGCAGGTTTGTAGGTCAATTGGCTTGGTAAATGTAAAAATTGTCCCTAGTGGGTGTAGGATAGTGTTAGTGTGTGGGGATCGCTGGTCGGCGCGGACCCGGTGGGCCGAAAGGGCCTGTTTCCGCGCTGTGTCTCTAAACTAATTACAACAGGAACTAAATAAACTGGAGAAATGGGCCAAGAAATGGCAGATGGGATTTAAATCGTAGAAATGGTAGGTGTTGCGCTTTGGTAAGGTGAACCAAGGTAGGACTTGCACAGTAAATGGTACAGTATGTCCCAAGAGATCATTACAGAACAGAGAGAGCTAAGGGAGCAGGTACACAGATCTCTGAAGGTGGCAACACAGGTAGACAAGATGGTGAAGAAGGCATTTTACATGCTTGGCTTCATTGGTCAGAGAACTGAGTACTTGAGTTGGGGTGTCATGTTAAAACTGTGCAAGTCATTGGTGAGATCACACTTGGAACATTATGTGCAGTTCCAGTTACTCAGCTGTGGGAAGAACATCACAGAGCAGGTAAGAATGCAGTATAGATTCACAAGCCAATTACTGGGACTGGAGCGTCTGAGTTATGGGGAGAAGGTGGATAGGTGGGATTGTTTCCCCTGGTAGGCAGGAGGTTGAAGGATGACCTTATGGAGCTGTATAAAATCATGAGGGGCATAGACCAAGCGGATGGCTACAATCTTTTTTCCCAGGATAGTCTAAAACCAGAGGGCATAAGTTTAAGGTGAGAGGAGAAAGATTTAAAAGGGTCCCGATGTGCAAATTGTTTGAACAGAGGGTAGTATGTACATGAAACAAGCTGCCAGAGGAAGTGGTTGAGGCTGGTATAATAACAACATTTAAAAAAACTTTTGGATGGATACATGGATAGGAAAGGATTACGAGGGGAGGCAGTCGGGGGTGGGGGGGGGGGGGCAGGGGGGGGGGAAGTGTCGAGACCAAAGAGGGACTATTGGGACTCTAATGAGTACTTTGTAACTTTGTTGGCGCCAGATACGTGGCGACATTTTGCTTACATTATGTACGGTACGCAAAAGCAGAATTTCACTGCACCTAGGTATATGGAACAATAAAGTACCATTGAATCATTGAACGTAAAGGATATGGATTAAATGCAGGTAAATGGGGCTAGCATTGATGGGCATCATGGTTGGCATTGACAAGATGGGCTGAAGGGCCTGTTTCTGTGTTCCATGACTCTGTGGCTCTGACCACCTTCCCTATCTCACAATCGAGATCTCGGACTACACCAAAGATACTAGAGGAACAAGATAGACCACTCAACCATATAAACCGTAATACGTCACGGCGCCATTTTAGTAAGCAGAAACTTGCAGAAACATTTAAAAAGAAAAAGAACAAAAATCTGTGAATTGATAGATGAGTTGTATTCTGCATTTTAATGGTATCATCACACATACTGTTCCCCCACAACGCTGATTACACTGTGAGAGGCAGAGCGAACGGCGGGTTTTGCCTACTAAAATGGCGAACGTTACGCTCCTTTGCGTACTGCACTTCAGTACAGGCGATTTCAACAGAGTGGTCCATCCAGCTCCTCTGGTATCTTTCGACTACACTGCACAACCAAAAGCTTTGTGTTTCGATCTTCAGGCACCCAGGAAGGAGCTTCAGAATGGAGTGATCCGCGGCTACCAGATCGGCTACCGGGAAAATGGCCCAGGCAGCAACGGGCAGTACAGTATCGTGGAGATGAAAGCCACGGGCTACAGCGAGATGTACACGCTGGACAAACTGAAGAAGTTTGCCCAGTACGGGGTGGTCGTGCAGGCGTTCAACCGAGCTGGCACTGGCCCAAGCTCCTCCGAGATCAACGCTACAACGCTCGAGGATGGTAAGATACAAAACGATCTTTGTGTGGCTGCTGTCATTCATACTTTTTGTGCTCTTTGGGAGATGCCAAACACCAGAGGCAGAGGTTTAATCTTGACTTCAGGCGCTGTCTGCATGGAGCTTGCGTGTTTCCTTGTGATCACGTGGGTTTCCTCCAGGTGCTCTAGATTCCACACACATCCCAAAGGCGTGCGGGTTGGTAGATTAACTGGCCATTGTAAATTGGCCCAAGTGGGTGGGTGAGTGGAAGAATCTAGGGGGAGTTGATGAGAACGTGGGGGGAATGAAGAATTGAACAAATGTAGGATTGGTGTAAATGGATGAGTGATGGTCAGAATAGACTCAGTGGGCAGAAGGGCCTGTTTCTATGCTGTGTCTCTCTATGACTCTATGGGTGGAATTTATCTCTGAGATCTGGACATCAATCACTTGTGGTTAATGTGGACAGAGTTGAGCACAGAGAGAATCCTGATCCCAACTGAGTATCTCAGTCATGGACCCCCAACTGCAACCCCTGGAAAAAGCTCACCGTTCAACCCATTGGTTGGAATGGGAAATAGACAAAAATGCTGGAGTAACTTAGGCAGCATCTCCGGAGAGGAGGAATGGGCAATGTTTCAGGGCGAGACTCTTCTTATCTTCACTTTGAAGCATCTGTGTCAAGTGCTCCAAAGTCAGGCAAAGCCCTGAGTAAAACATCACTCAGGATACCCAGCATTCATTCAACAGGATCCAGATATGCTGCCTTACAGCGCCAGAGACCCGGGTATGACCCTGCCTACGGGCAATGCCTGTGTACAGTTTGTACATTCTCCCCGTGACTGCATGGGTTTTCTCCGGGTGATCCGGTTTCCTCCCACACTCCAAAGACACGGAGGTTTGTGGGTTAATTGGCTTCTGTAAATTGTAAATTGTCCCTAGTGTGTAGGATAATGCTGGTGTATGCAGTGATTACTGGTTGGCGCAGATCCAGTGATCCGAATGGCCTGTCTCCACACTGCATATTCTAAAGTCTAAAATCTAAAGTCAACACTGTTAGCACAGGAGAGCGTCCGACTGTTCTGCTTCTTGAATAAAAAATGTTGGGATAATGGTAAGAAGGAACTGCAGATGCTGGTTTAAACCCAAGATCGACACTCCTGTGGTATGAACATTGACTTCTCTAACTTCAAATAGCCCTTGCTTTCCCTCTCTCTCTCCATCCCCTCCCCCTTCCCAGTTCTCCCACCAGTCTACATTCTATCTCTGTCCCACCCACTCCCCTGACATCAGTGTGAAGAAGGGGTCTCGACCCGAAACGTCACCCATTCCTTCTCTCCAGAGATGATGCCTGTCCCGCTGAGTTACTCCAGCATTTTGTGTCTATATTGGGATAATGATGCAGCTTCATTTTGACCTCACCATCGTGAGATTGACTCTGTTAGTTTTGTTTAGGGTACAGCGTGGAAACAGGGCCTTGGGCCACCGAATCGACGCCGACCCTTGAACACCCTCATCCCTGTACATTGTCTGTATGATCCCATTTACAACGTCCTATACACTTTATGGTCCCCAATTAACCTACCAACCTGCACGTCTTTGGGAAAGTGGGAGGAAACCAGAACACCCGAACGAAACCCATGAGGTTACAGGGAGAACGTGCTAACTCCACACCAACAGCACCCGAGGTCAGGAGCAAACGTGGGTCCCTGGCGCTGTGAGACAGAACTTCACTGCTGCACCACTGTGCTGCCCTGTCGTAAATCCATTGGTTGCAGTCCGAGCCTGCATGTAAAGAGGCAGCCCACGCTCCCACCCCCTCTGCAGCTGCCTTGTCGCATAGTCGCTCATGAGCAACTTTGGGGTATATAAAATCATGAGGGGCACAGGTAAGGTGAAATATTTTCCCAGGGTAAAGGAGTTTAAAACTACAGGGCATATGTTTAAGATGAGGGTTGGGGTTTTAAGATGAGAGGAGAAAGATTTAAAAGGGACCAGAGAGGCAATGTTTGCACACAGGAGGTGGTGGGTGTATGGAACGGGCTGCCAGAGGAACTGTAGAGGCAGGTATAATTATGATATGTAAGAGACGTTAGTTCAGGTACATGGAATAGGAAAGATTTGGAGGGCAATGGGCAAGGAACAGGCAGACGGGACTAATTCGGATGGACAACCTGATCGACATGGACAAGATGGGCTGAAGGGCCTGTTTCCCTGCTGCCCAGCTCTATGTGAGAGTCTCACCTATTCATTGCACAAGTGAAAGGACATTAACTGGGCGTTGCCATCCTCGGGAGAAGGGCCCCCCTCACGTCTTGATGAGGAAATACAGCAATGAATAAACACTGCGCGTAGGAAAGAACTGCAGATGCTGGTTTAAATCAAAGGCAGACACAATATGCTGGAGTTACTCAGCGGGGCGGGCAGCATCTCTGGAGAGAAGGAATGGGTGACGTTTCGGGTCGAGACCCTTCTTCCGACTGAAACGTCACCCATTCCTCCTCTCCAGAGATGCCCCGCCGAGTTACTCCAGCATTTTGTGTCTCCCAATGAGTAAACACTGGCGGGTTCCTTTCGTGATCGGTGACAATTTATGACAAGCTATAATTTTTGACTCTGTCGTAAGTGTAGGATAGCGAAGCCCATCTGATATTTGCCTCTTTCTTATCATAATTGTTTTGCAACAAAGAAATACCAATCAGCACTTACAGGATCTCAAAACCCAAATTACAGTGGATCTGCCGTCTAATTAAAGTGATGTCAGCTTGGATTTACAATTCAATGATCAGTTTTTAATGAGTGTAGCACCCTGTAATCTCCTAACACCGTCATCAGCCGCACTATCTCTTAAGCCTGTTATCAGCACAATTCAGCATGGTATAATTGATGTCACACTATTCGAAAGGCATAAAGAGAATGAAGATTGCTCGGCAAATGCAGAAGAAAGAGTTCTGGATTCTCATGACAGAGTTACATAAATTACGGCTCAGTGACTGACTTAGCTGGTAGTTTGATTTTGCAAAGAATCAACACACTGTTGGCACAGGTCCAGTTGAGTGGGTTTTTTTAGTGTAGGTGTATGTTGAAATGCCAGCCAATAAACTCAGAGATTTCTCTTGTTTCAGCATAATCTCTGTATCTTTAGTTTAGTTTAGTTTAGTTTAGTTTAGAGATACAGTGCGGAAACAGGCCCTTCGGCCCACCTTGCTGGCCAACGATCCCCGTACACTAGCGCTACACATTTTAATCAAAGTCAATTAACCAACAAACCTGTACGTTTTTTTGGAATGTGGGAGGAAACGAGAGCACCCAGAAAAAATGGTCACGGGGAGAACGTACAAACTCCGTACAGGTAGCACCCGCAGTCAGGATGGAACCCGGCTGTAAGCAGCAACTCTATCAACGCGCCATTGTGCCGCCCTTAATGCGTTGATCCTCTTCGTCAATTCCCCCTCCCTCTCCCCCATTTTCCCCACTGCCCTTCCTCCCTCTTGTCCCATCCCACTGCTCTCCCCCTCACGACCCCTTCGCCCCTCTACCCTGTTGTCCCTCTCCCCTCTAACCTCACCGCTCTCCCCCTTTTCTCCCGTACCCCGTACCCCCCACTTCCCATCTCCGACCCACCTCACTGCCTCTCACTCTTTCCCTCCTCACCCTTCTCCCATTTTCCCTCCGTCCCTGTTCATTGTTTCTCTATTATCAGGTGTACCAAGGGTCGCTTTGATCATTCGTTTCTGCCTACAGATCAGTAAGATTATTGCCATACATAAACACTCTCCCCCATTAAGTACAGAATGCATAGAAGCAGCCCACAGTCCGTGTGCAAGAGTCCACAGGTTTTGGCACCATTTTCAGAGTCCCAGCTGCAGCTGGCATAAAGGCCCATTGCAGCTGTTGCCTCCGTCTAGTTTGTCTAGCAAACTGTTGTGCCTCTCCTCGCCTGGGCCCTGAGCCCTTTAGCCAGCGTCCGCCGCTGTTTCTGAATCCCTCCACCTCTCCGGTGCCTGGCCTTCAGCGGGAGACAGGCCTCGGACACCAGGCGGGTTCCCGGTTCCGCTGTGGGTGAGCCAGACCTGTTGCCGGCGTATTCTTCCCACCCTGTCTCCTGCAAAGACTCTCTCCTCTACTCCCAATTCCTCCGTCTACGCCACATCTGAGGTGTTCCGTACCAGGACATCTGAGATGTCCTCATTCCTTAGGGAACGGGGGTTCCCCTCTTCCATCATAGATGAGGCCCTCACTAGCCCCCCCTTCTATGCTCCGCTTTTGCTCCCCATTCCCCCCAGTCGCGACAGGGACTAGAGTCCCCCCTGGTCCTCGCCTTTCACCCCATCAGCCGTCGCATACAGCACATAATCCGCCAACATTTTCTTCCACCTCCAACACCAGCCACATCTTCCCATCTCAACCCCTTTCCACTTTCTGCAGAGACCGTTCCCTCCGCAACTCTCTGGTTAACTCATCCCTTCCCACCCAAACCACCCCCTCCCCAGCTGCCTTCTCCTGCAACCACAGGAGATGCAACACCTGTCCCTATACCTCCTCCCTCGACTACATCCAAGGACCCTGACTGTCGTTTCAGGTGAGGCAGAGGTTCTTTTGCACCTCCTCCAACCTCATCTACTGTATCCGCTGTTCCGGGAGTGGGCTTCTACATATCGGCGAGACCAAGAGCAGGCTCAGCGATCGTTTCGCTGAACGCCTCCGCTCAGTCCGCCTAAACTTACATGATCTCCTGGTTGCTAAACACTTTACATCCCCCTCCCATTCCTATACTGACGTTTCTGTCCTGGGCTTCCTCCACTGTCAGAGTGAGGCCCAACACAAATTGGAGGAACTGCACCTCATATTTTGCTTGGGCGGCTGACAACCCAGCGGTATGAACATCGACTTCTCCAACTTCAAATAACCCTTGCTTTTCCTCTCTCTCCATCCCTTCTCTGTCCTAGTTCTCTGACCAGTCTGACTGTACCCTGGATTAAATGTTATCTTTGTATGCTTTGTTGCCACCTTCCCCAGCTAACAATGACATTATCCTTAATCTTCGTCCACTTTGATCTATTGTTTTTATACTTTACCTTTCTATATCTGTGTCTCCCTCTCCCCTGACTCTCAGTGTGAACAAGGGTCTCCACCTAAAACGGCACCCATTCCTTCTATCCAGAGATGCTGCCTGTCCCACTGAGTTACTCCAGCATTTTGTGTCTATCTTCAGGGTAAACCAGCATCTGCAGTTCCTTCCTACACACTTCCACTACCTCCCTTTGTTTCCTACCATTAAGCCAATTCTGTATCCTGCTAGGTAGTGGGAGGGGTGGGGGAGGGGGGGAGAAGAGGGGGGGGAGGAGAGGGGGGGGGGGAGGAGAGAGGAGGAGAGAGGTGGGAGGAGGAGAGAGGGAGGGAGGAGAGAGGGAGGGTGGAGAGAAGAGGGGGTGGAGCGAAGGGGGGGTGGAGAGAAGGAGGGGGTGGAGAGAAGGGGGTGGAGAGAGGGGGGAGGAGAGAGGGGGAGGAGAGAGGGGGAGGAGAGAGGGGGAGGAGAGAGGGGAGGAGAGAGGGGGGAGAGAGGGGGAGGAGAGAAGGGGGGGAGAGAGGGGGGAGAGAGAGAAGGGGGGAGGAGAGAAGGGGGGAGGAGAGAGGGGGAGGAGAGAGGGGGGAGGAGAGAGGGGGGAGAGAAGGGGGGAGGAGAGAAGGGGGGAGGAGAGAAGGGGAGGAGAGAAGGGGGGAGAGAAGGGGGAGGAGAGAAGGGGGGAGGAGAGAAGGGGGAGGAGAGAGGGGGGAGGAAAGAAGGGGGGAGGAGAGAAGGGGGGAGGAGAGAGGGGGAGGAGAGAAGGGGGAGGAGAGAGGGGGGAGGAGAGAGGGGGGGAGGAGAGAAGGTGGGGAGAGGAGGTATGAAAGAGTGGGGAAGAATCTTGCAGCTCCATTGCTCATCCTGTTTCAACTAAACATTAAATAGACTATTTAATTGGTTAATAATCTGTTTTAGGTGATAATTTAACTGTATGCAAATTGAAGTAATTAAAGCATCCTCTCAGGGTGTTACATTTTAAGTGTAGTTGGTAAGATTATTCATTGTTCTAAGGAACAGGATGAACACATTCACCACTGTAATGATGATTATTAACCCCGTCTTGACCAACATCCTCCTATCTGGCTATTCTGTAGATTCAATGGTTGACAGTTGTGTGAAGGGAAGACCAGAGGTTATGTAAGAGGAAGGGGGGGGGGGGGGGGATTAGAAGAGAGTTTCTCATTCTCATCGAGTGGATATTTTTAAGGGGGCAATTGATAGATCTTTGATTAGTATGGGTGTCCGGAGTTACCAAGTGCACCAAGGCACATTCCTTGTATACGCACATACTTGGCCAATAAACCTATTCATTCATTCATTCATTCATTCATTCATTCATTCAATATGGGGAGAAGGCAGGAGAATCGTGTTGACAGGGATTCAGCCACGATTGAATGGCGGAGTAGATTTGACTTGGGCCACCACTAAACAAAAAAACAAATGATCTTGTCACGATCACACTGCTGTTTGTGGGGGCAAATCATTGGCCAAATTTCCTATATTGCAGCCGTGAATATTTCATTCAATATGGGGAGGAGAGAAGGGGGGAGGAGAGAAGGGGAGGAGAGAAGGGGGGAGGAGAGAAGGGGAGGAAGGGTCTGAAGAAGGATCTCGACCCGAAACGTCACCCATTCCTTCTCTCCCGAGATGCTGCCTGACCTGTTGAGTTACTCCAGCATTTTGTGAATAAAGTGAATATTTCATTTGTTGTCAATGCACCTGAGAGGGCAAAATGTGATGACTGAACCTTTATTTCAATGAGGGGAAGTGTTGTGAGTGTAGCCAATAAAACAACTAAAAGATTCTGAGGTGGTGGAAATTGACTGTGAACTGCTGCCAAGAACTGGTGGGGGTTAGGGGGCAAAGGTGACAATAACAGACTGGATATTATCATCCAACAGCACTTTCCTTGACCCGTATAGTTTTTCGCAGCTCACAAGAGAATAGAAGTGCTAGCACCTGATCCATTTTATTTCTGTTCTACAAATGTGGTTATTGATTTATTTTTTAAATCAATTGAGACGGTTCAAAGTGACACCTGCCACGATTGATGCACAGAGGTTGTAGAAGGGGCAGCCAAGTGTGAACAAAATGACGGACTGGCAAAAGATTCTCCTGTAGAGAGAGAGAGAGAGAGAGAGAGAGAGAGAGAGAGGGGATGACCTTACCCCAGATGTGAATCACTCTCCCTCAGAACAGCCACCATCACATCTGTCGGCCTTCATGCTCAGGGAAAGGTTGCTCCTACAATTGAGTAGGCACTCCCTGAAACAGGAGGAAAGAAAGATCTGTGTTAAAAAAAAACACCTCACAGTTCGAGAGGTTATAAGTTCATAAGTTATTGGAGCAGAATTGAGCCACTTGGCCCATCAGGTCTAATCCGCCATTCAATCATGGCTGATCTATCTTTCCCTCTCAACCGCATTCTCCTGCCTTCCTCCCCATAACCCCTCACAACTATGTGCTTTCAAGAGTGCGTACAGTTGAAATTATAAGTTGCATTAACATTGGTTTTTGTTCCCATTGAATTTTGGAGCTGATGGGTGATCTGACACTTAATATTATTTTAAAAAGTTAGTCCAACTTTTTACAGGGAAGCTATTTTCTCTGGTGGAACAAAACAGTCCAGGGACATCATTAGAGCTGTGTAGGAATGAACTGCAGATCTAGTAGAGATAGTTGATTCGGAGAGAACATGTGGTAATGCTTTTCACAGAGAGTGTATGGCATCTGACAGATACATAGAAACAGAGAAACATAGAAAATAGGTGCAGGAGTAGGCCATTTGGCCCTTCGAGCCTGCACCGCCATTCAATGTGATCATGGCTGATCATCAAACTCAGTATACTGCCAGGAGTCGTAAGTGAAGGCAGATTCAAAACAAGCCATAACTATCTGAGAAGAAAAGAACTACAGATGCTGGTTTATACCAAAGATAGACACAAAATGTTGGAGTAACTCAGCGGGTCAGGCAGCATCTCTAGAAAAAAGGAATAGTTGACTTTTTGGGTCGGAACCTTTCTGCAGACTGGAAAAAGGTTTGGACCTGAAAGTTCACCAATTCCTTTTCTCCCGAGATGCTGCCTGATCTGTTGGTTTTTGTGTCTATTTACTCCATATTTCACAGGGCTCTGTGGAGAGGCAGGGGAAGAAGAACTAGCTGGATTGCTCTGACAAAGGACATGTATAGACTCATTTGGGCCAAATGTGCAGTTAAATCAGGATAAATAGGTGTTGCACTCAATATGAATGCTGGAAACTCCTAAAGTCTGGATGTTGGAGGCCAATCTAATTTCCAAGCCTGATTAACAAATTATTTTATTAAGAGTTTTATGGATGAAAGGAGATGCAGGAAGATGAAGTACAGATCAATATAATTTGGAAGATCAGGGGGATCATGAGAGGAATAGATCAGGTAAACGCACAGTCTCTTGCCCAGAGTAGGGGATCGAGAACCAGAGTACATAGGTTTAAAGTGAGGGGGGAAGCATATAATAGGTACCTGAGGGGTAACCTTTTACACAAAGGGTGGTGGGTGTATGGAACAAGCTGCCGGAGGAGGTAGTTGAGGCACGTACTATTGCAACATTTAAGAAAAATTTAGACAGGTTCATGGACAAGATAGGTTTAGAGTGATGTGGGCCAAACGCAGGCAGGTGGGACTAGTTGTGATGTGTTGGTCGGTGTGGGCATGTTGGGCCGAGGGGCCTGTTTCCACGCTGGGTGACTCTATATTAGAACTGGCTTGGGGTTGAATGGACCATTCATTTCCTACACTATCTTAAAACAATCAGACTTCATGCGATCTCTTGTAAAGAGCATCACCCAAATGTTTCCTGGAATTCCTCAGCTCCGCACCCAGCTCACTCTCGTCCATACGAAAGTCTCTGTCAAGCACCTGGTCTTAAGAAAGACTAAAATGGTACTCAGATATCACTGTAAGAACTTCAAGGGTTTCTTAAAAGTAAAATGTAGATCAGTGCAGAAGGTTGGAATGCGATTTTATTGAATTACTGAACGTACGGTGTCTGATAGTCAGCACTTGAGATTGGAAGAAGTTTCCTCCAGATGGGAGTGGACTTTTGGAATTGTCTACCCTGGAGGTTTGTGGAAGCTCAATATGCTCAATAGATTTTTATATGTTAAGGGAATCAAGGGATACAAAGTTAGTGGGGAGACATTGGCTCTGCAGTAAAAGAGCAGCCATGAACATAATGAATGTACAGGGTTGAAGGGCTGAATGGCCTACTTTTAGTTTTTGAGATACCGTGTGGAAACAGGACTTTTGGCCCACTGAGTCCGCGCCGACCAGCGATGCCCGCACACTATCCTACACACGCAAGGGACAATTTTACAATTATGCCAAGTCAATTAACCGAGAATCCTTGGAGTGTGGGAGGAAAGCAGAGAAAACCTACGCAGGTCACGGGGAAAACTCGGCATAAACAAACACCCTTAGTCAGAATCGAACCCGGGTCTCTGGCGCTGTAAAGGCAGCAACTCTACCGCTGCGCCACTGTGCCGCCTACTCTTGCTGTGTGCAGTTGGATCTGCACGATAATTTAGAAATGCTCAGCCTATGTTTACTGGCTGGGGTCTCACTGGTTTCAGGAGACATGAGGAGAAGGCTGCACACTTTATCCTTAGAACTAGCCTCAGCCGTCTGCCAGAAATCGAGATCTCCTTAGAAATCTGTCACATCTTTCATCTCTGTTTGCAGGACAAAGGCAAGCTGTGAGAGCTTTGTATCAGGATGCCCTAAATGTGACGAACAATTCAAACAGCTTCAGCTCCATATCTTGCAGCCAGGCAACATTATTAATTGATTCAACCGCACACATGAACCTGTTGATAACCTGTATTAAACCATCTGTGTCGATATAGGTGACCATCTGTCTTTTAAGTTGACGGTGTGCCACTGGACAGTTCTTCATTGCCTCCAGCAGGGAGAAATGGAGGATGTAAAGATGCACGTATGCTGTGTTTCTCAGCAGGAAATCACCATTAGAAAGAGATAGATAAGTAAAAACAAGAGGTTTCCATGAAACCTGAAAATGAGACCAAGAGACGTTGTTCATCAGACTCCAGTCGAGAGGTTCTGTGGAGCTGTGCAGAGTTTTGTGAATTCATATCATGGAATTTTGTCAAATATCATTTACCTGGAGCAGCAGATACATACCTCGTAGAGCATAGACTCATAAAGTCAAACAGCACAAAAACAGGCCCTTTAGCCCACAATTCCCAAACCAACCATTATACATTTCTACACTGCTCCCATTTACCTACATTTAGTCTGTAGCAACCTATGTCTGTTCATTCAAGTGCTTATCTGAATTCTTCTTACTTCATGACCATTTGTTCCCGGTCCTCTGGATGACACGCAAATATACACAGGCATGCACATGCACGCACGCACACACACACACACGCGCGCACACGCGCGCACACACACACACACACACACGCACACACACACACACACACACACACACACACACACACACACACACACACACGCCATATACACCGACATCAACATAAGAGTTGACATCTCTTGTGCAATGTTACATAGTGCACAGGAAGCATCAGGAAATCCAAGGTACCCAACTTTTCCCAAGCAGGTCCTGACTCTTAGAGAGTCGCCCATACCTGGTATCATCGGCACTAATGTCCACAGGTTACCATTATTGTTCCCATAAACAGGAAAACATTGGGATCCAAACCTGCTTCAGTGAGATGCATATAGTAAGTAGCCAGAATCTTATGCGTTAGTAAGTGATACCTCTGATATGCCTTTTATGAAAGGGTGGTGTACGACTGGGAGATTGGTCATCCCTAAACTACCTTCACATTGTTTGGTGGAGGTCAGTTTAGTTTGTGCATTGATCGAGGTTTGCTTTGTATTTTAATTGGTTTCATTTTTGTTGCGTGTTTTCCCAGTTCCCAGCCAACCTCCGGACATCGTGAAGGCTGTATCAATCTTATCAGACGTCATCACCATTGTTTGGTCACCACCTCCTCGCAGTACTTTGAACGGAGTATTGAAGGGTTTCCGTGTCATCTACTGGTCCATGCATCAAGATGGAGGTGAGCTACTGAGCTAGTAGCTCAGATGGAGGTGAGCTACTAGCGTAGATGGAGCATCTTAGTTGGCACGGGTAAGTTGGGCCAAAGGGTCTGTTTCCATGCTGTTTGACTCTACGACTTTGCAGTGAGGTGTCCGGTTTTTCGCCTCTCCCAGGAGATCACACGGTTCTTTTGGGTGGGAAGAAGGGCGATAGTGGGAAGAGGGTTGGGGTGGGATCAGCCATGATCGTATTGAATGGCGGAGCGGGCTCGAGGGGCCGGTTGGCCTACTCCTGCTCCTGTGTTCTTGTGTTCTTGTGTTCTTGTGTCCAAATGGCACATGCGTCTACGTACTGAGGGATGCCAATGCAAAGGCCTTGCAGGGAAGGGCAGCAACCTCATGTCTGCCGCCTCGAGACACTGAGGGACTGGCTCTTGTGGAACGGCTTGGCACACAAAACACTCAACGGGTGCATTGTTCAAAGAGGGTACATGAATGGCATTAGCTTGTTTCCCTGGAATGACGGAGGTCGAGGGAAGAATTGACAGAGGTGTATGAAATGATGAAAGGCATAGGTAGGGTGGACAGACGGAACCTTTTTCCCCAGGAAGGAAACGGCAAAGAGGAGTGGGCATAGCTGTAAAGTGAGAGGGGGCTAGGCAGGGTAAGTTGTTTACACAGCCAGTGGTAGGTGCTTGGAATGCACAGCGACAGTGACTGAGACAGATACGATAGTGGCATTTCAAAGTCGTTTAGATAGGCAAGGAACTGAGAGGTATCCATCACCTGCAGACAGAGGAGATTGGTTTAACCTGGCATCATGTTCGGATGGACACCGTGGGCCAAAGGGACTATTTCCATGCTGTACTTGTTCTATGTTCAATGAGTGCCACTGGTGCTTTGTAAAATGAGTGTTTCGGTTTGATAACACTATGTGGAATTCATTGCCACTGGAGGCTGTGGTGGCCAAGGCTACAGATATTACGGCGGAGATCGACAGATTCTTGATTAGTACGGGTGTCAGGGGTTATGGGGGGAAGGCAGGAGAATGGGGTTGAGAGGGAAAGATAGATCAGCCATGAATGAATGGCGGAATAGACTTGATGGGTCGAATGGCCTAATCCTTCTCCTATAACTTATGAACATGAATATAAAGAAAGGCATGTACAGGTAGTAATGACCTTTCTGTGTTTATTTCATCAATATAGTTTTATTTCTGAAGTATAAAAAATTCACCACAGGTCCCCAACAGGCTGCAGGCAGATGGGTCTGTGATCCCCTGCTGTGGGTTCAAAGACCACCGTGCAGTCCATCCATTGCAATGCGGGCGATGGTTGCATTAACACCACCTGCTGCGTGTTCAGGGGCTATGGGGAGAAGGCAGGAGAATGGGGTTAAGAGGGAAAGATAGATCAGCCATGATTGAATGGCGGAGTAAACTTGATGGGCCGAGTGGCCTAATTCTGCTCCTATCACTAATGAATTTATGAACTTAGGAGTGACCTTTCCTCTTTGTGCTCTGCACCAGACTGGGGCGAGATGCAGAACGTCACCACGCTGGAATCACGGGTGGAGCTGCGCGGTCTGGAGAAGTTCACCAACTACAGCGTCCAAGTGCTGGCGTTCACGCAGGCGGGGGATGGCGTGCGCAGTCTGGTGGTGTACGCACAGACGAAAGAAGACAGTAAGAAGCTTTTCTCTCCTCTCTGTCGGGCTCAGCGAGTGTCCTCCGTCACGGTTCTGAGTAAGGGTGCCAACTTCCTCACTCCCAAATACAGGACAAGGTGACGTCACCGCCCCGCACCACACGTGACCTCACCCAGCCAGTTGCCACGTGCTCCCGCTCCACCAACGACGGCCGCCCGGGCCGGGAGGTGGGTTGCTAGGCAACCTCCGTTAAGCGGCGCCCAGGCGTCCGAACCTAGACTGTCCAGAGCTAAAATGTCAGAAACCTAGAATGTCAGGACCTAATCTGTCAGGGCCTACAGTGTCCGGGCCTACAATGTCAGAACCTACAGTGTCCAGGCCTACAGTGTCCGGGTCTACAGTGTCCAGGCCTACGGCGTCCCCCGGGCCTAATACAGAACCCTAGTTCTGAATGATGTGGAATGCTGGTGCTGACCCAGTGTTGAGCAGCACAACCAGGACAAGGAACCTAAAACAACATTTAGACTTTACTTTAGACTTTAGAGATACAGCATGGAAACAGGCCCTTCTGCTCACCAAGTCCGGGCCGACCAACGATCACCCCCATACACTGGCACTATCCTACAATACACTGGCACTATCCTACACATCAGGGACAATTAACCATTTTTACCAAAGCCAATTCACCTACAAACCTGCACATCTTTGTAATGTGGGAAGAACACGTAGCACCCGGGGAAAGCCCACGCAGGTTACAGGGACAGCACCCATGGTCAGGATCGAACCTGGGTCCCTGGCGCTGTAATGCAGCAGCTCTACCACTGCGCCACTGCGCACTGGTGCAGGATGTGGGAATTATAGATGTAACTTGATAATGTTACATCATGTTGGAATTTGATGTAGAAATTATGTAAGGTAGACACAAAGTGCTGGAGTAACTCAGCAGGTCATGCAGCATCTCTGGAGAGAAGGAATGGGTGACGTTTCGGGTCGAGACCTTTCTTCAGACCGATCCGCTGAGTTACTCCAGCATTTTGTGTCCACCATCGATTTAAACCAGCATCTGCAGTTTTTTTCCCTAGAAATTATGTAAGACTTTCCCATCTCCTACATTGTGCATAGATTGAGGATCCATTCACCTGAATGCACTCACCAGCTACACACATACACTGTCACGCCCACAGATTACTTATTTAACTATCTTTTTCACCACCCAGTTGACCAAACTAACAATTACTCAAAGTCTACATCCTTTGATTGTTTTTCCATTAGACTCGGACCGCTTTCTGCCAGCACAATGGCAGTAAAAAAAAGTTTGATATTAATTAATCTTAATAGTATTTGTGTTTGTTTGTGACATCCTTATCTCAACCATTGCCTCCTGCAGGAGCACTGTCTGTCATGATTGTTCATGGTTGGTTCAGAGTTTAATGGGCCTACATCATCATGTTTGTCACTGTGACAATTTAATGGTATGTTATCACTACCCTGGGACCACTTCTTTTGGCTCTCTCCATAGCAACCAAAGATTTATCCTTGGTTTCCGACTGTCTTTGTCCAAACATTAAATGTCCGCTAATGATCGTAATGTTTATTAATGCTCCCGGATCTCGGCTTCAACATGGATTATCCATTATTTAAGTTCTTCCAATGTAATATTGAGATTTCCCAATATCCACTATTATTTTTTTCTTTTATATTGTGTTAAAATGCTTCCTGTTTGTTGGGAATGTTTAATGTGGATCTTTTTGGTGTTATTCCAGTGGTGGCTGTCAAAGGGGTGCATTTGTAACAATTTCTTTCTGTCAGGAGCAAAATAATCTTGATGGTTTCAGGGTTGCAGTGTCCAAGTGACAAAACACTTCAGCAGGTCCTTACGCTTTGATGCTCACCATCAGTGAGGGGGTATGGGGAGAAGGCAGGAACGGGGTACCGATTGAGAGTGATCAGCCATGATCGCATTGAATGGCGGTGCTGGCTCGAAGGGCTGAATGGCCTACTCCTGCACCTATTGTCTATTGTCTATTGTCTATCAGCTACTCTTTAACCCTTGATTCTCCTTGGTTTTTATCTCTATTTCTTTAAACCCCAATAAACCTTCTATCCTCTGGAATAGCGATCAATTTTCAGATGGCAACACTTTACATGTCCCTGTGGGGCAATTTTCAAAGGAACGTAGAGTAGTACAAAAACTATTGGGGGGGGAGGGGGGGGGGGGTTAGCAGGGTGAGTAGTGGGACAAGGGTAGTTGGGAGTTGAGGAGCTGAACAGCCTTGGGGACAAAGGTTGCCCTTCTCCTCTGTCCTACAGCCTGAGCAGCGAAGCCGGCGTCTTGCAACCACAACAACCTGACCGTGGGAGAAGACGGCAGGGGAAGGGAAAAGACATTGTGGCCTTCCATCACAGTGAGGAGAGGACTGGAGGAGACTCACTGTGATGGATGTTTCTTTTTTTTGTGTGTTGGTTGGGGTTGTGTAATTTGCCTATTTTAATACTTTTATTGTGTAATTTGCCTATTTTAATGCTTTTATTGTTGGACTGTGGGTGACTGAATTTCGTCCAAAAAAATTGTTTTTTGGATGACAAATAAAGATATCTTGAATCTTGAGGGGAGCCACTCAAATGCAGAGAACAGGACGTGTGAGGGGTCCTGTAAAATCTTGCCAGCTGACCTTAGCATCTGCTGGTCAAGCTGTGTAGGAAGGAACTGTAGATGCTGGGGTATCCATTGCATCCGCTGCTCTAGATGTCAACTTCTTTACGTCGGCGAAACCAAACGCAGGCTCGGCGATCGTTTCGCTCAACACCTTCGCTCAGTCCGCCTCAACCAACCCGATCTCCCGGTGGCTGAGCACTTCAACTCCCCCTCCCACTCCCAGTCTGACCTTTCTGTCATGGGCCTCCTCCAGTGCCATAGTGAGGCCCACCGGAAATTGGAGGAACAGCACCTCATATTTCGCTTGGGCAGCTTGCAGCCCAGCGGTATGAACATTGACTTCTCCAACTTTAGATAGTTCCTATGTCCCTCTCTTCCCCTCCCCCTTCCCAGTTCTCCCTCTATCTTCCTGTCTCCACCTATATCCTTCCTTTGTCCCGCCCCCCTGACATCAGTCTGAAGAAGGTTCTCGACCCGAAACGTCACCCATTCCTTCTCTCCTGAGGTGCTGCCTGACCTGCTGAGTTACTGCAGCATTTTGTGAAATAAATACCTTCAATTTGTACCAGCATCTGCAACATCTGCAAAGATAGACACAAAGTGCTGCAGTAACTCAGCGGGTCAGGCAGCATCTCTGGAGAAAATGGATGGGTGACGTCTCGGGTCGGGATTCTTCTCACGTGAGACGTCAGCCAGCAGCTGTGGTGAATAAAACGCTTCAAGTCAATGAACTTTCTTCTGATAATTGGGCCTCGCTATTGCAGATACTCTCACCCTAAACCTGTGCCGTCCAAAAGACATGGAAAGTTAAAAACATTTAAAAGTTAAATTACATATGAATAAGAATCCAAATAATTAATTTACAAGCATCTAATTTAAGTAAAAACATTCAAAGAAGTCAAGGAATAACAGTCCACTTACCCATTGATAAATGTAAGAGACCATGTTTCATGAATGTGATCTCTTATCAGGCAACTGAACCATCCTACCACAACCAGAGCAGTCCTGAACTACTATCTACCTCATCAGGGACCCTCGGACTATCTTTGCTCGGACTTTACTAGCTTTACCTTGCACTAAAAGTTGTTCCCTTATCATGTATCTGTACACTGTGAATGGCTCGATTGTAATCATATATTGTCTTTCCACTGGCTGGATTAGCATGCAACAAATGCTTTTCACTGTACCTCGGTACACATGACAATAAACTAAACTGAGCTGAATGGAGTTGCCGCGGTTACACCAAGATGGATCGTGTGGGGCTACGGCACCAAGGTGCTGAGCTCAAGAAGTTTTGGAAAGTTTCGGGGGCTCAGCAATGAGTTCCTCCCACACTCCAAAGACGTACAGGTATGTAGGTTAATTGGCTGGGTAAATGTAAAAATTGTCCCTAGTGGGTGTAGGATAGTGTTAATGTACGGGGATCGCTGGGCGGCACGGACTTGGTGGGCCGAAAAGGCCTGTTTCCGGCTGTATATATATGATATGATATGATATGATATGATAATGATCCGATCCGTCTACGCCTGATGTTCAGCACTTTCTGTGTCTCTACCCATCAATGCACAGTTGCTTGTGCACACAATGCGTTGGTGTGCATGCATGCACCAGTTTGCCAGCGCTTCTTAATGAAATGGCCAGCAGCATGATCCGGCCTATTAAACACAATTGAATTCTTTATGTACACAGAGTGCACATTTAAGTTGGGATCCTCTGTGCAGAGGGCATTATGCAAGGCATTGTCCTGGTGCAGTGGAGTCAGTTGTCAGGCAGTGCTAAACACCCTGCCAAGGAGTGGCTCAGAAAAATTGCATTGATCATTTAAGAGGAAGTTTAAAAAGGGCATGAATGAGAAAGAAGTGGAAGGGTATTTCATGTTGCATCGATGGTCTGGAGGGTGAAAGTTTATGGGGAGCATGAAATTGTAGAATAGACCAATAATATTATTATAATAATCATTTTCTCTGCTGTAGATTCTATGTAAGATCTTGATCTGGAGAAGTGCAGGGGCAGCCCAGCTGTTGTTAATCTTAAGGGGATTGGACAGGCTAGATGCAGGAAAAGTGTTCCGCATGTTGGGGGAGTCCAGAACCAGTGGTCACAATGTAAGAAAAAGGGGTAGGCCATTTAGGACTGAGATGAGGAAAAACTTCTTCACCCAGAGAGTTGTGAATCTGTGGAATTCTCTGCCACAGAAGGCAGTGGAGGCCAATTCACTGGATGTTTTCAAGAGAGAGTAAGATATGGCTCTTAGGGTTAATGAAATTAAGGGATATGGGGAGAAAGCAGGAGAAAGCAAGTACTGATTTTGGATGATCAGCCATGATCATATTAAATGGCAGTGCTGACCTACTCCTGCACCTATTTTCTATGTTTCTATGTTATAAATACCCCCTCAATTGCTAGTCTTGGCAGGCTAATCTTTTCCTACCAAAGCAGCAGGGAGTAGGACTATAAGGTTTCAAGTGCTCCGACCAGGCCAACTTTAGCTGTAGATTGGAGGGCTTCATTTAAAGGCATGGCGGTGGATAGGTGATGGTTACCATTTAAGGAGTGAATGCCAGAACTGCAAGAGTTATACATTCCTTTTGGGAGTTATGGACTAATTGAGTCACATAAAATAGGAACTGGCCTTTCGGCCTAACTCATCCATCCTGACCAAGATGTCTATCTAAGCTGTCTAAGGGTATGGGGCAAAGGCAGGAGAATGGGGTTGAGAGGGATAGACAGATCTGCCATGACTGAATGGCAGAGTACACTTGATGAGCCGAATGTCCTATTTCTGCTCCTAACACTTATGAGGACAGGTTTAGAGGAATATGGGCAAACGCAGGCAGGTGGGACTAGTGTAGATGGGTCATGAATGAATGGTGGAGATGACTTGATGGGTTGAATGGCCTAATTCTGCTCCTAGAATTTATGAACGAAGCTGGTCTCATTAGGCTGCATTTGGCCCATCTCCCTCTAAACCTTCAGTTCAGTCTGAAGAAGGGTCTCGACCCGAAACGTCACCCATTCCTTCTCTCCCGAGATGCTGCCTGACCTGCTGAGTTACTCCAGCATTTTGTGAATAAATCGATTTGTACCAGCATCTGCAGTTATTTTCTTATATCCCTCTAAACCTTGTCTATCTGTGCACCTGTCCAATTGACTTTGAACAGTCATCATAACTTCCATCGTAACTTCCTCACTAGCTTCCTCTGGCAACTCGTTCCATATACTCACCACCCTAGTGTGCCCTCATGTCTCCTGTTAGATCTTTCCCCTTCAAAAGTACAAAAGAAAAAATGCCAAAGCCATGGCTTATGAAAGAAGATAAGAACTATATTGGATCTAAAGAGGAGGCATAAAAAGTTACAAGCATCAGGCCTGAGGATTGGGAGCAGTTTAGAACTCAATACAAAATAGATTGAGATTTTGATTTGGAGAGAGAGAGCAATGTGCAAGGAATATGAAAGTGGGTTGTAAAAGCTTCTGCAAATATGAAGAGAGATGAAGCTCTGTCCCAGTTAGAAAAAGGGAAATTTTTGAGGAGCAAAGAAATGGCAGCAAAATTAAAGGAAGATTTTGGTTTCTGACTGAAGGCAGAAGGAACAAGTAAAATCCCAATAATGTAACGCCTAATGTAAAGAAAAGGAGTAGTTAAAGGAAATTAGTGTTATTAACAATATAATACTGAACAAATTAAAGCCAATAAATCACAGAGGCTGAAGAATTGTGTTCCTGAGTACATAAAAAGGAACCTTAGACATAGTGAATGCATGAGTTTCATCTTGCAAGATTCTATAAATTATGGAACAGATTCAGCAGGTTGTAAAATGGTAAATATAATCCCATTATTTAAACAAGGAGGGATAGAAAACAAGAAACTTTGGAGCACAAGGATGCAGTGGTGCGGTAAAATGGAGACACAAGAATGGAATCTGAAGATGGGCCCCCGACCTGAAACATTGCCGGTTAATTCCCACCACACATACTGCCTGACCCACTGAGTTACTCCAGCACTTTGCGTTGAAGTTTGGAGCATGTAGCCTAACATGAATAGTAGATAAACTACTAGAAGTTATTCTTCTGCTTAGGAAACCCATTCGGGATTAAGGATGATTTGCTTCCACCCAGTTATCTAGCATCTCATGTGACATATTATGGGAACAGTATGAGAAATATCACAATATGAAACGTTTAAGAAACAATTAGAGAGGTACATGGATAGGACAGATGGGTATCAAGGTTTATGGGGAGAAGGCAGGAGAATGGGGTTAAGAGGGAAAGATAGATCAGCCTTGATTGAATGGCGGAGTAGACTTGATGGGCCGAATGGCCTAATTCTGCTCTTATCACATGAGGCAGGTTTAGAAGGATATGGGCCAAACGCAGGCAGGTGGGACTAGTGTAGATGGGTTGTGTTGGCCGGAGTGAGCAAGTTGGGCCAGTGTCTGTTTGTACTCTGCATGACTCTATGATCCTCTACACTGAAGCATGAAGTGCCTGATGGCGGAGATGAGTGGGTGGAAAACCAACACAACAAATAAATAAAAAGATGCTGAATCTGTAACAAAAACAGAAAGTGTTGGAAGAACTCAGTCTAGCAGCATCTGTGGGAAGAAAAACAGTCAACATTTTAGGTCAGACAATAGACAATAGACAATAGACAATAGGTGCAGGAGTAGGCCATTCAGCCCTTCGAGCCAGCACCGCCATTCAATGCGATCATGGCTGATCACTCTCAATCAGTACCCCGTTCCTGCCTTCTCCCCATACCCCCTCACTCCGCTATCCTTAAGAGCTCTATCCAGCTCTCTCTTGAAAGCATCCAATGAACTGGCCTCCACTGCCTTCTGAGGCAGAGAATTCCACACCTTCACCACTCTCTGACTGAAAAAGTTCTTCCTCATCTCCGTTCTAAATGGGGATCCTTCTGCAGAACGATTGAGGCAGATGTAATAACAGCATTCGAGACATTTATAGAGGTACGTGGTTGGGAAGGGTTTAGAGGGATATGAGCCAGGCGTGAGTAAATTGGACTAGCTTGGATGGGGCAAGTAGAAACATGGAACTGCAGATGCTGGTTTACAAAAGGAGATGCAAAGTGCTGAAGTAACTCAGCGGCTCAGGCAGCATCTCTGGAGATCATGTTGACTAACCATCTGCCTATCAAAAAAACGCCTTGACAGTGTCTACCTATTACCTGCCAGGCTTTTCCCCCATCTAGCCTCTCTTCCAGCCTTCAACCTCTCCCCACCCCCTCCACCCAATCAGTCTGAAGAAAGGTATATATAATATAAGAAAATATCTTCAGATGCTGGTACAAATCGATTTATTCACAAAATGCTGGAGTAACTCAGCAGGTCAGGCAGCATCTTGGGAGAGAAGGAATGGGTGACGTTTCGGGTCGAGACCCTTCTTCAGACTGATGTCAGGGGGGCGGGACAAAGGAAGGATATAGGTGGAGACAGGAAGATAGAGGGAGAACTGGGAAGGGGAGGGGAAGGGAGGGACAGAGGGACTATCTAAAGTTGGAGAAGTCGATGTTCATACCACTGGGCTGCAAAATGCCCAGGCGAAATATGAGGTGCTGTTCCTCCAATTTCCGGTGGGCCTCACTATGGCACTGGAGGAGGCCCATGACAGAAAGGTCAGACTGGGAATGGGAGGGGGAGTTGAAGTGCTCGGCCACCGGGAGGTCAGTTTTGTTAATGCGGACCGAGCGCAGGTGTTCAGCGAAGCGATCGCCGAGCCTGCGCTTGGTTTCGCCGATGTAAATGAGTTGACATCTAGAAAGGTCTTGATTCGAAACGTCACTTATCCACGTCCTCCAGAGATGTTGCCTAACCCACTGAGTTACTCCAATACTTTGCGTCTTTTTCTGGACGTGGCATTTTGCTCGACTTGGGTTGTAGGAACGTTTTCCATGCTGTATGGCTCTGTGACTCTATAACACGAGACGGCATGGATGGTTGACAATTTTCAAAGCAGAGCTAGGTCGAGGAGTGAAGTGTAAGACAAACTTACTGGAGGTTTTTGAGGATGTAACTGGTAGAATAGAGAGGGAAGTTGGAAAGCTGGGAAACACGCTGTGGCCATGAAACTCCCAATAATCCCACGGTGTTAGGTCCATGTAGCAATCTCGTGGGTGACAACTAGACGAATAAAACAATGACAGGAATCTGGTGCTGGGCAGAGGGTTGAGCGTGTATGTTTGTGTGCTTCTGTGTGCACATATGTGTGTGTGTGTGTGTGTGGGTGGGTGCAAGTGCATGTGTGTATGCATGCGTATGTTGTGTATGTATGTGTATGTTTGTGTGTGCGTGCGTGTGTGTGTGCATGTGTGTGTATGTGTATGTATGTGTATATGCGTATGTTGTGTATGTTTGTGTATGTGTGTGCGTGTGTGCGCGCGTGTGTGTGGGTGCATGTGCATGTGTGTGTATGTATGTGTATGTATGCATATGTTGTGCATGTATCCGTGTGTTGTGTATGTGTGTGTATGTATGTGTATGTTTGTGTATGTTTGTGTGCTTCTTCACGCACGTGTGTGTGTGTTTGTGTATGTTTGTGCTTCTTCATGCATGTGTGTGTGTGTGTGTGCATGTGTATGTTTGTGTATGTATGTGTGCGTATTCGTGTGTGTCGCGTGCATGCATGTTTGTGTATATTTGTGTGCTTCTTCCGCAAGTGTGTTTGTGTATGAGTGTGTGCTTCTTCGCGGGTGTGTGTATATGTCTGTGTATGAGTGTAGGCTTCTTCATGTGTGTGTGTGTTCTTATGTAAGATGGAGATTAGTTAATAAAATTATGTTTGTATATGTGAGTGTGTGGGAATTTATGTGTGTTTGAGGGTGTTTATGGGTGTGTATTTGAATCTGCATGTTTCTTTACGTGTGTGCGTGCGTGTGTGCGTGTGTGCGTGCGTGTGTGTGTTTGTGTATTTGTGAGTGTGTGTGTAGGAAAATATTCCAAAGATTAAAATGCTGAAAACAAAAGCCGCGCGAATGTCCTTTGTTTCCAGCATTTTAATCTTCGCAGCATTTTCATTTTCTACCAGATGTTGGGTGTTTGGAGCCGGGGGGGGGGGGGGGGGGGATTGGGGCCTTGGCTGGCTGTTGAAGGTGTACCATGAGTGCAGGCGGCTCCAGTCTGGAGTGGCTGGGAATGGGGTGTGATGGAAGCCTGCGTCTGCATCTGCGTCTGCAAAAAGCAGGGAGCTCCAGGGGCGGGAGAGGAAGAGTGGTCCTGATGTTCTGTGGTATTACGGGAACCTTTCTCCAAAATGCAGCTGAGATTGAGAGACGTGACAAGTGATCTCAATTTGCAATCTAGACGTGGTCCTTCCGCACCACGCAGAGACCCAGTACATACTGAACCCCAGGGGGTCCCGCACAGAACAGAGCCCACTACAGCTTTCCCCAGTGGGGGGGGGTGGGTTATTATTGCCCTGGACAAGCTGGGAGTTGAGAATGAGTGGGATTGAACGTAGCTGGAGCTGCATCTTGTCCAGCAAGCTTGGCTTACGACCGGTGAAGTGATTTAAAATTAAAATATACCTAATTATAGACTGCAGCCTGAAATTAAGGCTTCAGTTCATGCCAGAACAAATCCTATCATGTTCAAATCCATTATAACACGCCACCTCCAAGGTTATTAATTGTCCCTTGATTGCAGTGGATAGTAAATCCTGGTGGAATTCTGCCAGATCAACTGGATGACCCATTTTTTCTGCAAAGCAGGATCTGCATCTGTTTTATTTATTTTTTAATACTGTGAGCCCCACGTATTTGCATATTTTTTTCATTAACTAATCCCTGTTTTGCATAAGAGTTAACAGAAGGGTTTTTATATTCTAATTCAAAAGGAAATCCAAGTTCTCTGGGTAATTATTACATATTTAAGCACCTCTAGAATGCAGATGAGTCAGTCATATGTTGTTTTCCGACACATTCAATACGATAATCCTTTTTTTGTTTTGTTGCGGAAATTAATTCATATTAATAATTTAATAATTATTAAATAATTAATAATTAATTAATAATTATTAATAATTCATATTAATGGGCGGCACGGTAGCGCAGCGGTAGAGTTGCTGCTTTACAGCGAATGCAGCGCCGGAGACTCAGGTTCGATCCTGACTACGGGTGCTGCACTGTAAGGAGTTTGTACGTTCTCCCCGTGACCTGCGTGGGTTTACTCCGAGATCTTCGGTTTCCTCCCACACTCCAAAGACGTACAGGTATGTAGGTTAATTGGCTGGGTAAATGTAAAAATTGTCCCTAGTGGGTGTAGGATAGTGTTAATGTACGGGGATCACTGGGCGGCACGGACTTGGAGGGCCGAAAAGGCCTGTTTCCGGCGCTATGTATATGATATGATATGATAATAAATGGACCCAGGCTTGCTCACTTCCACGAGGCTTTACCTTGCTTTCTGGCCAGCTGGATGTCCTCAGGGCTTTCTGCGTTTCTGGTTGATTAATATTGTATGTGTGTATTGAGGCAGGTTGGTCTCTCCCACTTTCAGTTTCAGTTTAGTTTATCGTCACGTGCACCGAGGTACAGTGAAAAGCTCCGTGATGCGTGCTAACCAGCCAGCGGAAAGGCAACACACCATTACAATCGAGCCATTCACAGTGTACATGAAAAGGGAATAACGTTTAGTGCAAGTTAAAGTCCGATCAAAGACAGCTCGAGGGTCACTAGTAAGGTGGACAGTCAGTCAGGACTGCTCTCTAGTTGTGGTAGGATGGTTCCGTTGCCTGATAACAGCTCGAGTTACGCAGACTTGAGGGTGTAGTTTTAGTAATGGTGGAGGTGCAGTTTGGTTACTAGACCAGCAACCATGGGCCTTGGAGTGTTGATCCAGGCACTGTTGAACTGGGAGAATCGAAATTAAATAAATATGGAACAAAACATTAGATCGATTCTGTAATGATGTTAGAGCTGGAAAATGGTGCTGAGGTCAAGGATCAGCCATGTTGTAGAATGCAGATGAGGAGGAATTTCCTTAGCCAGAAGGTGGCGAATCTGTGGAGGCCAAGTCATTGGGTTCAGCTTAGTTCAATCCTGACCACAGGTGATGTCTGTACGGAGTTTGTACATTCCCCCCGTGACCACGTGGGTTTTTGCCGGGTGCTCCAGTTTCCTCCCACACTCCAAAGACATACAGGTTTGTAGGTTAATTGGCTTTGGTAAAAATTGTACGTTGTCCCTCGAGTTTAGGATAGTGTTAGTGAACGGGGGGGATTGCTGGTCGGAGCGGGCTCAGTGTGCCGAAGGGCCTGTTTCTGCGCTGTATCTTTAAACTAAATATAAACTGAACATTTACAGAAGGACAAAGGAAACATCACAAGGAGTTTGCAGAGCCTCCTTGAGAAAATGTAACATCCTCTCAGACCCATGTCTCGCCCCGAAATGTCACCCATTCCTTCTCTCCAGAGATGCTGCCTGTCTCGCTGAACA
This sequence comes from Rhinoraja longicauda, assembly GCF_053455715.1. Classification (NCBI taxonomy): domain Eukaryota; kingdom Metazoa; phylum Chordata; class Chondrichthyes; order Rajiformes; family Arhynchobatidae; genus Rhinoraja; species Rhinoraja longicauda. The sequence goes on from NC_135984.1 coordinate 12,363,328, forward strand.
TTTAGTGCCCACCCATGGTAATCCTTGGCTTGTGACTGATCAGAATAGAGGAGCTATTGCAAATTGTCCCAAGTGTGTTGGATACTGTTAGTGTATTGGTTAATAGCTGGTCAGCGCAGTCTTGATGGGCCAAAGGGCCTGATTCTGCACTCTATCTCTAAAGCCTAAAGTAAAGTCTAAGGAACTACCATTTCAAGAGCTTCTAATGCAAACATTTCAAAGTACAATATAGCCAAAGAAGTATTTTTGAAGAGAGTCACTGTTGCTATGTAGAAGATGTGTCAGCCAATCTGTGCACAGCAAGATCCCACAAACAGCAATGAGATTATTATCCAATAGTTTACTTCAGAGACAAATATTGGCCAAGGCATTAGAGACTACACAACATGGGAACAGAATTAGGCCATGCGGCCCATTGCGTCTTCTATGCCATTCGATCTATATTTCCCTCTGAAGCCCATTCTTCTGCCTTCCCCCCCATAACCTTTGACGCCCTTACTAATCAGGATCCTGGCAATCTCCGCTTTAAGAAATTACCCAGCGTATCGACCTCCGCGACTATCTGTGGCAATGAATGCCACAGATACAGCCATTCCTCCCCCATCTGCATTCTAAACGTACATCCTTTTATTCTGAGGATGTGCCCACTGTGGGAAAACTCATCAGAAGCTTCTCGAGTAGAGGAGTCAGCTGGGATCTTTTCAATCCACCCAGGAGGGCAGCCAGAGATTTTTTTTAAACAGCACGGTATGCAGCCTTCGAGAACTCACACAACTCCACACTGAATGAGACCCCGTGACCTGGGTGGAGTTGGTTAATATGAAAATTAAGGGCATCATTCAGGGCTAGAGCATGTTAGAACTATATATTAGTGTTATTAAGAAATAGCCGCTGCGATTATTTCCAGCCACACATGCTGGCAGTCATAATGCAGGCCCAATTATTCAGTAATTTGTCGTTTGAATATTTTGCACAGAATTTGTAGCTTGTGCTGTAAATAGAATAGCCTGAAGTTAGAAATCAAATAAGTCTGCTACATTCATGCAATTTTTATGAAGAAATAAAGGATTTGTGCCCAGGGCCTTTGTCACAGATTAATCTACATACATAGGTTCTTATTCAAACCCTGCCATTCTAAACAGGTGCAGAGAATGTGGATTAACTTTGTACATGGATTAAATTGTGATGATGTAGCCCCCAGAAGTCTTAAATATTAGAATTTATCTTTATCGGTCCAATCATAATGCTTTCACATTAAGCATATAATGCTGAAAAATGGAGGATTAAGCTCTTGGCTGCTTGTAATGTCTTTCTTCTCCCTGAAGCCCCCTCCCTTCCCCCTCTCTCAGCAAGAAACATTGCTTAATACCTGTAAAGCTCAAAATTCAATATCTAACAAAACTGGCATGCGGTAGGATTTGGTGGCCAATCCGCAAAATGCCATTCGCTTCTGTCTCATCAGCTGGCATTTTCTTATTAATTATCAGACCACTTAAAGAGACTGTGCCCCCCCCCCCCCCCGCCCCCCCCCCCCCCGCCCCCCTCTCTCCACCCTGTCGCCCTTCCCAGTCTATCTTTCTTCAGCTGTCTGATACACACCTCTGAGCATAAGAACCTCAGAGTAGGAACAAGACCGATCTGATTAAAGATCTCTTCTGGTCTCTTACACTATCCTCCCTCTCTCTCCCCCCCTCTTTTTTTTTCTTTCTCTCTCTCTCTCTCTCTCTCTCTCTCTCTT